>NC_059103.1:50522732-50812732 GCF_020740685.1 Jaculus jaculus | reverse complement strand
ACATCTGCAATAGCTTTCTTGACCCCTGAAATCGTCCAAACCACTAAGTGAAGAAACAGACTTCCTTTGGTTCATCTGACCAAATCATTATCTGTACATTTCTGGCTAGATTGCTTCAGTCTAACTGCAACCTTCCTGCCTGTTTGGGAGAGAACTGGGGGTGAGGGGGTGCAGGAGAGGAGACAGCAGACTGTTATTGCTCCCCAGGGGAACAATGTGAACCAGACAAAAGGCTCCGCAGCAAGAGCTCGAATAGTGACTTCACTCCTGGATCAGGTTCAATGACCCGATCTGTCTTTCTCCGCACATTCATTTTTCTTTCATTTCCCTCCCCCACCTCCGTAGAGCCAGTCAGTAGAGCGGGAATGTGGACACGAACATTCCTCTGACAGATAAATTGCACACATAACCTTCTATAAGTGAGAGTCTGTGAATTCAGTTAAGTGCGTGTCTAGTAGCGCCTGGCGACCATGACCTTGGCTCCAGTGCAGAATGGATACTGCAGCTTAACATGCGGTCGAGTGAGCGCTTCGGACGCTTTGGCCAGATGCAGATGGGCTTTGATGCCGGCAAGCCCTTGACACGAGGCCACAGCGATCACTTCCAGGCTTCACATGTCGTCTTGTGTTTTAGGTAGGGGTTGTCACCTCGGTTGATGCATTACTCTCTAACCGCCATGGCCGAACAAGACATTTTTCCTTTAAAGTTGGGACATAATAAGCAACCTGTGTAGCAGAAAGAAGCTGTGGTGGAGTGTGTTTAATGGCAACAAGACGAAAGAAAGGAATGGAATGTGAGGAGTCAGTGTGCTCAGGGTTCACCTATAAAATCCTTGGGCCATTTCCTCCCCGGGGAAGGGGCAAGTGACAGATCAGGCAGCTGGTTTCTTGTGGACATCGGAGGGAGTGGGTATTTGTATGTCTTGAGCTCCAGCCAGCAGAGTGGGGTGTCCCAGAGAACCCAAAGGTAGGACTGCAACCGTTCCCCAGGAAGACAGAGCTGTGCGCACTAACTGCCTGCAGCTCTTACGTGCTGTCTTGGCTCCCTGATGGGCGTCCTCTGAGCCCATTAGAGCCAAAAGACAGCTTGTTCTTCTGGCTGCTCAGCAGGAAGTGTGGAGGGCTGACTCTAGCCTCTGCTTAAATGGGAGCTATCTCTGCACGTTGCCTGGCCTCTGTGTGAAGGATCTGATCCCTTTCCCTGATATCCTGTGTCATTTGTGACACCAACAAGGCCCCGTGAGACCTGTGGACAGCAGTTTCATGTTCCATCTGCACATCAGCCAGCTCCACGTTACTACAAGAAAGTGTAGGCCACTAATGACGAAACAGGATGGTTTTTTTTTTTTAGCTCATGGTTTTAGAGGTTCACAGCTAGGCTCAGCAGCCCTGTGACTTTGGACCTCCGGTGAGGACAGCAGGCAGCAGTGGTAGTAGCCTAGATCCGAGTGAATGGTCATGTCATGTGCCAGGAAATCAGACAGGGGTCGCGACCAGAATCCCATATTCTTCTGAGGGCATATTCCTAAGGACTTAAGCTTACCTTTAAGCTTTCTTTTTTTTTTTTTTTTTTCAAGGTAAGGTCTCACTCTAGCTCAGGCTGACCTGGAATTCACTATGGAGTCTCAGGGTGGCCTTGAACTCACAGCGATCCTCCTACCTCTGCCTCCCGAGTGCTGGGATTAAAGGCGTGCGCCACCACACCCGGCCACCTTTAAGCTTTCTTAAAAAGAATTTTAAAGCCGTAGATCTTGAGGTGTCCACAAGTGAAAAAAATAAAAATAAAAACTAAGCAGCCTGTTGCTGTGTTTTGGGATACCTTGCTGTTGTAGTTACCATCTTGTTTCTGGGACAAAGCACCTAACCAAAAGAGAGTGGATTTGAGAAAAGTTGTTTATTTGGGCTCCCAATCTCCAGGGGAAGCTCCACAATGGCAGGGGAAAGCGTGGCATGAGCAGAGGCTGGCCCTCACCTCTGCCTCAGCGGGTGGACAACAGCAGCAGCAGAGTGAGCTGAGCTCTGGCGAGGGGGAAGCTGGGCTATAACATCCCAAGGCCTAAGCTTAGTAACACACCTCCTCTAGCAAGGCTCCGCCTCCCAAACTGCCACCAGCTGGGGGACCAAGCATTCAAAACCCGTGAGTTTATGGGAGACATCTGATTCAGACCACCACGCTTGCTCTGCACTTGGTTCTCCATGACCTTTGAAGACTCGTCCTCATGCACGGTGCTGGGGTTCCCTAAAGCGATGCTGACTGCTTTACAGAGGTGGGCTGACCGTGCTTTAGTGATGGGGAACCAACTAGGAGACAGAGGTCTGGGCATCAGCCCTTCCCTATTTCTTCAAGGTATGTGGCTGTGAATTGTCAAATGGACATTGCCATACTTTACAGTCACCTTGAAGACAAGATTCAGTAATGAATGTGATGATGTCACTGAGCCTGAAGTCTTTAGAATGAAGTGAAGGAAAAAAAAAAAGCCATTCTTCTGGTTTCTTGTTGGCTTTTTCATTTATTTATATATTTATTTATTTATTTATTTATTTATTTATTTATTTATTTACTAGAGAGAATGGGCATGCCAGGGCCTCTAGCCGCTGCAAATGAACTCCAGATGCATATGCCACAATATACATCTGGCTTATGTGGGGACTGGGAAGTCGAACTTGGGTCTTTAGGTTTCACAGGCAAGTCCCTTAACCACTGAGCTATCTCTCCAGCCCTCTTGTAGGCTTTTGACAAAGGCTCTATCCTGATTTATCATGCCCAAGGAATCTTTTGCAAGCTAGAGAAAAAGCAAGTAGTGCCAAATAACTCAGGCCTAAGCCTGAGCCGTGGCTCGGCTGTTGTGCTTCATGAAGATGGATTGCAAACAGAACCCCACCACGTTAATGCCTCAAGGTCTGACACTACTTCTTCTGCCCATTTGGGCATCTTCTGTGCTCACAGGATAAGGTACATCTCATTTAACCTTGAGTGCTTTACACCATAACCAGTGTAGTTTGATGTGGCGTGCATGTTTAGTAGTGGGTGAAGAATTCACCGCTTTATTTACCTGTTTGTATCTTGAGACTTCTCAACAGACTAGAAACTCAGATGGCGTTTGTGAAGAGTCAGGAGGTGGTATAGTAAGGAGGCCCAGAGCTTAGGTTGCTGAGGGGTAGACCAAACTCCATTGTTTAGCCCTCCTGCCTTTTTTTTTTTAGAGGTAGAGTCTTACTCAAGCTCTAGAACCTATTCTGTAGTCCCAGGCTGGCCTTGGTGATCCTCCTACCTCAGCCACCTGAGTGCTAGGATTAAAGTCATGTGCCATTATGCCCAGCTATTTAACTCTTGAGCAATTTTGCTAACTCTATAGGTTCACAGTAATACATCCTTCATGGAATTGTGTTGAAGATCAAATGAGATGTTGCAAGTTAACACAGAGTTAAGCACAGTTAAAACTTAACAAAATGTCACCTCTAGCAAAGCCTGGTGGGGTTTGCCTGTAATCTCAGTGTTCTAGAGGCTAAGGCAGGAAGACCATGAGTTCAAGGCTAACCCTGGTGAGATGCTATATCAAATAAAACAACAAACAATACACAGCATCACGTAGCATGATTAATATTGTTAATAACCCTTTGGCAATGGAGACCAGAGCTTCAACCCTCAGTAGCTTCATTTTGCCACAATGTTTCTGCCCTTTTTTTCTCAGTCACTACTTCCCCCTGCAATTCCAACCCTGTTAGACTTCAGTATCCTTGTCCACATCAATGTCCTTGTCCTAAACTCTTGTCATCAAGCTCTCCCTGTCTGCATAGGTCGTGGCTGGTGTCCTGGGCTGGAGGCGTTTTCTGTGAGTGAGGGCTGAGCCCACCCGCTAGCGCAGGGTGTGAGGTGCTTTCCTGTGTTAGGAACTGACCTGTCATCCCTGGCTTTCCTCTTTGACCCTCAGCATGGGTTCAGCGGTGGGAGCAGTTGAGGACACTGTCCAGGAAGTGTATTTCCATGGCTTTACTGGCTGGTGTCAGCAGGACACTGACTTGGTTGCTGTGTCCACATCTGAGTGTCTCTGTCTTCTTCCTGGGTCTCAGCACCACACCCGTGTTCTCTTGTCTGCGTAACAGGAGGATGCCGCTTTCTGCTGAGTCTGTGATGGGCATGGTAGCTGTGATTTACGTGCAGCGTTTCCTTGTTAGGTTTCTTTTTTTTTTTTTTCATTTTTAAAAAAATTTTATTTATTTATTTGAGAGTGACAGACACAGAGAGAAAGACAGATAAAGGGAGAGAGAGAGAGAATGGGCGCGCCAGGGCTTCCAGCCTGTGCAAACGAACTCCAGACGTGTGCGCCCCCTTGTGCATCTGGCTAACGTGGGACCTGGGGAACTGAGCCTCGAACCGGGGTCCTTAAGCTTCACAGGCAAGCGCTTAACCGCTAAGCCATCTCTCCAGCCCATCGTTAGGTTTCTTGAACTAAGCTTTACCATTTGTTTCCAAAGAGGGGAGGTTGAAAATGAGTTGGGAAATTCAATAATGACTTTTATTTATGTTATAGCATCTCTTAAATACTCGCAGACATGCTGGTGTCCAGGAAGACACACAGCATGAAAATTTTGAAGGATGTAAACAAGAAGTAAAGCCCTTGTCTGGGGGCCCACCTTTCCCTCTTCTGATCTTCTCATTCCATTTCTTTTTTTTTTTTTTTTTTAATTTAATTATTTATTTATTTATTTGAGAGTGACAGACACAGAGAGAAAGACAGGTAGAGGGAGAGAGAGAGAATGGGTGCGCCAGGGCTTCCAGCCTCTGCAACCGAACTCCAGACGCGTGCGCCCCCTTGTGCATCTGGCTAACGTGGGACCTGGGGAGCCGAGCCTCGAACCGGGGTCCTTAGGCTTCACAGGCAAGCGCTTAACCGCTAAGCCATCTCTCCAGCCCATTCCATTTCTTTTTAAATGTTTAAATTTAATTAAATTATTTACTTTTACGAGAGTGAGAGAGAGAGAGAGAAAGTATTGGCATGCCAGGGCCTCCAGACACTGCAGTTGAACTCCAGATATGTATGCATCTTGTGGTCATGTGTGACCTTGCATGCTTGTGTTACTTTGTGTATCTGGCTTACATGGGACCTAGAGAGTCAATATGGACCCTCAGGCTTTGCTGGCAAGCACCTTAACCACTAAGCCATCTCTCTGGCCACCCTTTTTAAAGCTCCTTAAAAATTTTTATTTACAAGGAGAGAAAGTGAATATGGGTATATCAGGGCCTCTAGCCACTGCAGATAACCTCCAGATGTCTATATCACTTTGTACATCTGGCTTTAGGTGGGTACTGGGGAATGGAACCTCGGGTCATTAGGCTTTGCAGGCAAGCACTGAGCCATCTCTCCAGACCTCACTCCATTTCTTCTAAGTGCTGTTGTGTGAGAGCTGGGCATCAATATAGTTAACCTTCATAGGTACAAGCCTGTTCCCACTTTGTCATGAGTGAAAGCCATTATTACTGAACTGGAACAGCAATAGAGCAAGAGCAGGAAATAAATGGTGAGCAGACCAATACCCCTGGCTGTATTCGTCAACTTCTCATTGCTGGGACAGAAATACGTGACATAAATCACTTTAAGGGAAGAAAAGCTTATTTTAGCTTACCGTTCCAGGTACGGTCCGTTATGGTCGGGAGGGCAAGCTATATCCCCTAAGGACATCTACTTCTTCCAACTATGCCCACCTCCTAATTTACCACCTCCTAATAATGCCATCATATTATGATTCTATAAAGCAGTTAATCCATTGAGTAGGTCAGAGTCCCCAAGAGCCAGTCATTTCCCCAAAGCAACCACATCTTTAATACATGAGCCTGTGAGGGACATTTTTATGCAAACCATAGCACCATGGAGTCTTTGGATTTCTTGGTGTCTTCTGTGCTTGTGAGTGACCCATCCATGTGCCTCTTTGGGGGGGGGGAGGTTGCCCTCTCAGCCCACTGAACATTATTTTTCTTTTTATTATTTATTTATTTGAGAGATAGAGGGAAAGAGACAAAGAGAGAATGGGCATGCCAAGTCCTCCAGCCACTGCAGACGAACTCTAGATGCATGCGCCACCTTGTGCATCTGGCTTACGTGGGTCCTGGGGAATCGAACCGGGGTCCTTTGGCTATGCAGGCAAGTGTCTTAACCGTTAAGCCATCTCTCCAGCCCCATTTGTTGAGTCATCTTTCTACCTTGTTCTCAAGTTATTATTTCTCTGTGTTTGGCAGATCAGCATGTGTTGGGAGTCCACTCAGAATTACTTGTGTCACGGGAAGAGAGATTTGGCATCGTGGGGGGACTTAGTGCCAGTGTGTGTGTGGCTGGGGAAGAAAGGCCTGAGAGAAGAAGCCTGAAGGTCAGAGAAACCTCACAAAGCAGAGACACTCCACTGTGCTGCAGATCGGAGCTGTCAGAGAGGCGAGGTACACTCAGCCATGAAGAGAGCTGACAGTGGGGTGCTGGCTGATGAAGGAGCCTGGCCTCTAGGTGGCCATCACTCTGCTTTTCGTGCCTGTGTGCCAAAGAGCTTCAGGGAATACTGGCCAGGCCTCGTCTCCAGAAATTTCCTTTTTTTTTTTTTGGCAAACTCTAAACCAGAGCCTGTCAGAGAAGGGGTTCCTGGGAAATACTGGCTTTAAATTTAGCCAAGTTGATACTGAGACGGTGTTGCAGTCTGGTTCACATTGCTGGTAGAAATCACCCAACCAAGAGCAGCTTCTTGGAAAAAGAGATTTATTTTGGCTTACAGGCTCTAGGGGAAGCTCCACGATGGCAAGGAAAAATGATGGCATGAGCAGAGGGTGGACATCACCCCCTGGCCAACATAAGGTGGACCACAGCAACAGGAGGGTGTGCCAAACACTGGCAAGGGGAAACTGGCTATAAAGCCCATAAGCCCGCCCCCAACAATACACTCCCTCCAGGAGGCATTAATTCCCAAATATCCATCAGCTGGGAACCTAGCATTCAGAACACCTAAGTTTATGGGGGACACCTGAATCAAACCACCACAGATGGTCTAGGTTATTGCACACTATGTCGGAGTTTAGGGCTTGTGGGAGCTGTGTGCCTATAAGTGTGTATGCACACACTTCACACACTTACATGGACACAGACCCTGGCTTGGAAATGTGCAGGAATGTCAGCTGTAAGAGGAGAACTCCTGGTTTAGGACAGAGGGCAAGAAGCATTCACTCAGGCCAGTTTATTCCACTCCAAGAGGGTGAGCATGAGGATAGAGGAAGAGACAGCTGGAGATATTGGTGTCCAGCAGGAGAGACAGCTCTTGTTGCTGTCAGGGCAGCTTGGGGCATCCCCTCTGATCCTCAGCGTGGGGCATGCTATGCAGAGGCGCGTGCACCCTTGATATCTGCCACAGAGAAAAAGCTTTAGGACAAGTCAGAGGGAAGCAGAGCTTGTTTACTGATAAAACTCAAAGACAAGACAAAGAAGCCGGGCTGGTGGTGCACACCTTTAATCCCAGCCCTAGGGAGGCAGAGATAGGAGGATCACCAGTGTATTCAAGGCCACCCTGAGACTACAAAGTGAATTCCAGGGCATCCTGGGCTAGTGTGAGACCCTACCTTAAAAAACAACAAAGAAAACCAAAGCCAAAACAAAACGAAAAAGACCAACGAAGAGAGTCAAGTGCAAGCTTTAGGAGTAGAGGGACCCTAGGCCCTTTAAATGTGATTTGGGGGCCTTGAAGCTACTTGATCTATAACTAAGTTTATATTGGGGGAAGTCTGTGCTGGTATATTCCTTTTTTTCTTATGAGGATATTTTTTGAAAGCTACATTGTACAAGCTTGAAGCTGTAGAAAGAAGTGCTTAAGAGATAAAAACATTGATGAAAATCGATTCTTAGTCATGCAAGGGGTTGAATTTAAGGCATGGTTCATTAGCCTTCCTTTTTTTTAACTTGTATGTAGCTGCGCTTCGCACTTGGAGAGTCTAATTTGGCCTCTTGATCATGGTGGTAGAAAGAATAATGATTCCATCGATTTCTCCTCATGGACAAAGCACCAGGTGGGATCTTTGGGTACTGAGCCTTGGTGGCTTCATGTTACCACAGGTTACCAGGAGAGAGACAGTGTTCAGGTCTGAATGTAGAATGTCCGGCACAGGCTTGTGGGTTGGAGCACTGGGTCCCCAGCTGGTGGTGCTGTTTTAGAGGTTGTGGGACATTTAGGCAGTGGAGGTATTGGGTCACTGGAAACATGGGTCTTTGAGGCTGACCTGGAATTCACTATGTGATCTCAGGGTGGCCTTGAACTCATGGCCATCCTCCTACCTATACCTTCCAAGTGCTGGGATTAAAAGAGTGCGCCACCGCATCCTGCGGCCTTGAGGTTTTATAGGCCAGCCACGCTTCCAGTCCCCGCTCTGCTTCCTGATCTGTGAAGATAGACAGCCGTGGGTCTTTCTGCCATTTTAGATATATTTTATTTATTTATTTATTTGAGAGAGAGAAAGAGAGAGACAAGAGAGAGAGAATGGGCATGCCCAGGGCCTCCAGCCACTGCAAACGAACTCCAGATGCATGCGCCCCCTTGTGCATCTGGCTTATGTGGGTGCTGGAGAGTTGAACCGGCATCCTTTGGCTTTTCAGGCTAATGCCTTAACCACTAAGCCATCTCTCCAGCCCTCTTCCTGCCATTTTAGACCATACCCTTAAATTGCGAACCCAAACCAGTCTCACCTTGGCAGTCTGTATGTTCTCCCGAGTCCTGCGGGATGAAGTTGACGGGCTTCTCTTTAGTACAGTCTCAGGATAAGAGTTAATAGACGATTGTAAGTGCCGAGCTGGGGGATGCACATCTTCCCCCTCTGTTGTCCCCAGGAGAGGGCCCTAAGAAATCGGTCCATGACCCATGGGCTGGGTGCAAGAACGTTACTGCTACAGTTCTGCTGAGATGCGTCATGGTCTCCAATGCCCCCATCAGGGATTTGTGGAGCAAGAAGAGGCAACAGCTCTGGCTTGATGACTCGGTGTCGGGCGCCCTGCTGAGTCACAGGGTGTGGGAATGGCATCCAATGAGGGAGAGTTGTCCAGTGAGATCAGAAGGCACTCAATAAAACAGCCCAGTGCTTCACAGGGAGCTGGGTGAATGGTTACTCAAAGAAACTCCGACACTATGAGCTCTGCTTCTCTTCCTGATATTGATGCTGTGCTGTCTTCCCTGGAGATGTACTCTGAGATTGGGTCCCTGCGGTATGGAGTGGCTCTTTCTACATGCTGACTTCATTTGCTTACTTTAGGTGTTGAAATCATCCAAAATAGATTTTGTCAAATAAAGCAATGTGACAGTTTTCCTTTCTTACCTTCCAGAAAGCCTACGCTAATAAAATGTTCCAAACCATTCTTGGGGCTGGAGAGATGGCTTAGCGACTAAGGTGCATGCCTGCGAAGCCTAAGGACCCAGGTTTGATTCTCCAGGTCCCACGTAAGCCAGATGTACATGGTGGTGCATGTTTGTTTGAAGTGGCTGGAGGACCTGGCACACCCATTCTCACTCTCGCTCTCTCTTTCCCTCTCTGTGACTCTAATAAATAAATAAATAAAAATTTACAAAAAAAAAAACCCAAAACACCATTCTTGGTTTGGGGAGCAGAGCCTCATAAGTCTTTATAAGAGGTTGCCATTGTGCTGGGGAGACAGATCAGCGTTTAAAGTGCAAAGCCTGATAGCCTGGGGGTTATTTCCCCAGTATCCACATAAAGCCAGGTGCACAAAGTGATGCATGCATCTGGAGTTCATTTGCAGTGGCAAGAGGCCCTGGTGCACCCATTTTCCCCCTCCTTTTCCCTCCCCCTCTCTACTTGAAAGTACATAAAAATATTTTTTTTAAAGTTCCTTCATTATGCATATGAACTAACCTCTCACACTGCGGATCTTTTTTAAACTCTCATTTCCTAATTTGCAAACTGTGGGGATAACCCTGCTTCATCTGTTGGTAGAGTCAGTGCTTAGCAAAGGTCCTCCAGTGTACCTGCATTCGTTATTCATTGCTGCGTTACAAGATGTTCTAAAACACAGTGCCTTCAAACAACATACTCTTATCTTGGTTTTTGTGGTTCAGGAATTTGAGCGTGTCTTACTGGGGCCTCTAGCCAGGGGTCTCATTAGTTTAGAGTCAAGTGTTTAGGTGGGATCACAGTCGTGGCATGGTGGAACTGGACAGGATCTGCTTCCACAGGCCCTCCGGAGTATTGGCAGGTGGTAGTCCCTGGAAGCTTGTTATGGATGTGCACTGAGGCCTTTCTCAGTTCCTTGTCCCATGGTCCCCTCTGTGTGGCAGCTTGCTTCGTCAGCATGAGCAAGTGAGGCAGAGGGCAGACACACGCCTCAGAAGTGACAGCCAGCACTTCCGCTGTCTTCTGTTTTCAGGAGCTAGCCAGAGGTTCAGGCTAAACACAGGCGTGAGGAGGACCAGCTTGTGGGAGCACTGGGAGCCACTTTATAAGCTGCCTAGTGAAATCATGTTTAATCTCTCTCTCTTTCTCTCATAATAAAAACCCATCATTTAGAGCTTGGTGCCTTTGTAAACCAGGTTTTCCAAACCTGGCTGGCAGATGAGAGCTTACATCATTTGTCCAGTGACCTACCTGTTCAATCAAAAGCTTGTAAGGAAAAAAAAAAAATCACAAAGAAACAGTTGGTCTCTTTGGCAGGTAGTGACAAAAGCAAAATGTATTTGTTTTTTAAGTTAAAATCACACTTTTTGGGTTTTATTTTCTTGTTTTCTGTTGAATTTTTATTTATTTAATTGAGAGAGAGACACAAATAAGAGGGACAGAGTGGCATTCAGCCACTGCAAATGAACTCCAAATGCATGTGCCACCTTGTGCATCTGGCTTATGTGGGTATGGAGGAGTTGAACCTGGGTCCTCAGGCATTGCAGGCAAGTATCTTAACCTCTAAGCCATCTCTCGAGCCACCCCCACCCCCCATTTATTACTTTTTTGAGCCCAGGCTGACCTGGAACTCACTCCCAGGCTGGCTTTGAATTTGTGTCAGCCTCTCTATTACTGAGATTAAAAACATGCACCGCCATGCCCTGCTGAAAGTCACACTTTTTCTAAGAGTCTTTAGACACACTGTAATTTCTGCTTAGCTGCAGTGAGTTTTCACGTTGGGACACACAGCTCTCCGCACATGCCAGGATGTGTGTGGCTATTCTAAGAAAAGCAGAAGTGTAGGAGAGACAAAACCTGCTCTTCTTCCTCATTCAAAACTTGCCTTCATTCTTCTTTTTGCCTTTCTTCAGTTTATCTGAGAAGTACAGGCAAAGGAAGGGTAATGGCTGTGGGTCTTTCCCAGGAGCTGAGTGATGAGAGAGACAGCCTTCATATGTGTGTGGGCACGTGTGTGTGAGTGTGCATGCATAGCCCAAGATCCTGATTTCCACCTCCAGCCCCATACACACGCACACACCATCACACTGAGAAATTCTTGAAGAGATGATAACTGATATTCTTCGACATAAAGTATTGCCTGGGATTTTACATGTGGTCAGTGAACGTACACTTTTTCTTTTTAAAAATTTTATTTTAGAGAGGGAGAGAATTGGGGCGCCAGAGCCTCAGCCACTGCAATAGAATGCCAGATGCTTGCGCCACCTAGTGGGCATGTGTGACCTTGTGCTTGCCTCACCTTTGTGCTGCTGGCTTACATGGGATCTGGAGAGCTGAATATGGGTCTTAAGCTTTGCAGGCGAGTGCCTTACCGCTAAGCCAGCTTTTCAGCTCAAGTGTATGCTTTTCTCATCGTCAGTATTATTATTTTGTTCAGTCTTGCTCCTGTACGGTATTGGCAGTTTTACTGAAGTTCAAAGTGAGTAGGCTGTAAGTTCACCAAAGATCTTCTTCCAGTCATAGAAAATTCAGCGTGTGCTAAAGAGCTGGAAGTTGCATTCAGTTTGGTGGAAATAGTGTTGGAAATTATAGTCAGTCTTTGTGTGGAACCAATTCTTTTGAACTTTGGAAGTATTTATTTATTTGCAAGCAGAGAGAGAGAGTGAGAGACAGACAAAAAAGAGAGACAGATAGAATGGATGTGCCAGGGCCTCTAGCCATTGCAAACAAACCCCAGAAGCATACACCACTTTGTGCTTCTGGCTTATGTGGGTACTGGGGAATTGAACCTGGGTCCTTAGGCTTCGCAGGCAAGTGCCTTAACCACCAAGCCATCTCTCCAGCCCTGGAATCAATTTTATAAATGGATCTGGTTCCACCGTAGAGTACAGGGGCATGATCATGGTCATTATTTGCAGCCTCATTTCAATGGAAAAGAAAAGTATATGTGAGTTTCAAGTGATTAGCCAACAAATGCCCCCCCCCCTCCGCCGCTGGGAACTCCGTCATCATCAAGCCAGCCAATACATTAGGATTTCTGGTGAAGTTAGTTCCGTTACTGTCCCCTGCCCCCAGCCCTGGGTTTCTCTGTAACATGAGTTTGGTTTGCAGGAGACAGCACTTAATCCTCTTATCCTCTGTCTGTTCATGCCTACTTCTCACTGCACAGGCTGAGTCTTGACTTGCTTTTCTAGTACTAGGACCATGGAAAGCCCACGTAAACTTTCAGACCTCAGGGTCCTGTCATGGGGATTGTGGACAATGTCCTCTGTTCTCTTTACCAAGGATTCTGTCAGGCCTTAACTCGAGCAAGGATGTGGGCCTGGTGCTGATGTGCCCCTGTGGCCCCTTGAGCACCTCACTTCTGCTTATTTCTTTCTCTCATAGGACGTTTTATTTTGTTAAATATTTATTTGCAGGCAGAGAGAGGTAGACAGACAGAGAGAATGGGCAGGCCAGGGCCTGTAAGCCACTGCAAATGAAATCCAGATGCCTGCATCACTTTGTACCTCTGACTTTCCATGGGCACTGTGGAATCAAGTCCTGTTTGGCTTTGCAGGCAAGCGTCTTAACCACTGAGCCATCTCTCCAGCCCTTACAGGACTTTTTATATCTCTCCTTGTCAGGTTTTGCACCATAAATAGAGTGTCTTATTTTCTGTATGTTGTTTTAAATAGTTTCATGTAGAGAGCTGAGGACATTTCTTTTATATGTATATGCATATGTCATGTGTGCATGTGTGTGGGTGCACATGTGTGTGTGTACACTTGTATGTAGAGGCTAGAGGTCAATGTCAAGTGTCTTCCTCCATCACTCTTACTTTATTGGTTTTTGTTGTTATTTCGAGGTATGTCTCGCTCTAGCCCAAGCTGACCTGGAATTTACTGTGTAGTCTTAGGCTGGTCTCGAACTCACAGTGATCCTCTTACCTCTGCCTCCCGAGTCCTGGGATTAAAGGCATGTGCCACCATGCCCGGCTCACTTTACTTTTGTTTATTTATTGGTGTGTAGTGTATGTGTGTGTGTATGTGTGTGTGGTGTAGTATGTTTGGTGTATAATATGTGTGTGTGTAGTGAATGCACGTGTGTGCAGATGCGCATACACGGATGCACAGGCGTGCAGAGCCCAGAGAAGAATGTTAAGGATTCTCTAACACTCTTCTGCTGTGTTTTCCTGAGACACTCTTGCACCGAACCCGGAGCTTACTGTTTGTTAGACTGGCTGACCATGGGCCCCAGCAACCCTGTATACATCGCAGCCCCTGGCTTTTATGTGGGAGCCGGGGATCCAAACTCAGGTCCTCATGCTTGCGTGGCAAGCACTTGACCGCTGAGCCATTTCCCCAGCAGTGATAACCGAAGCTGTTTCTCATCCATACTCGTCTGCGCCCCTGGAGCATGTCTAGAACTCTAAATGCTTACATTCAATTGTGTCACTTGTATGTTTAAAACTAGGTCTGTACGTGGTACCTTCTCCCATTAGGCAAGTCAAGTGAACAGACTGGTAATTCACAGACTCAGCACAGAACCTACCTCTTTTTTTGTTTAAGAGAGAGAGAGAGGGCTGGAGAGATGGCTTAGCGGTTAAGCGCTTGCCTGTGAAGCCTAAGGACCCCGGTTCAAGGCTCAGTTCCCCAGGTCCCACATTAGCCAGATGCACAAGGGGGCGCACGCGTCTGGAGTTCGTTTGCAGAGGCTGGAAGCCCTGGCGCGCCCATTCTCTCTCTCCCTCTACCTGTCTTTCTCTCTGTGTCTGTCGCTCTCAAATAAAAATAAAAATAAATTTAAAAAAAAGAGAGAGAGAGAGAGATTGAGAGAGAGAGAGCACCAGGACTTCTTGGCACTGTAAAGGAACTCTAGACACATCTGCTGTTATAGGTACTGGAGAATCAAACCTGGGCCACCAGACTTTGCAAGCAAGCGCCTTCAATCACTAAGCCATCTCTACAGCACCCCCTTTTATTTATTTATTTTTTGAGGCAGGGTCTTACTCTAGCCTAAGCTGACCTTGAACTCACAACAATTTTTGTACTTCAGCCTCCCAAATGCTGGGCTTAATGGTGTGCATTACCACGCCCAGCTAGAGCCCTGCCTTTTTGAATAGGAGACAATTTCACTTGCATCGTATATGCTAACTTCTTTTTGTAACTGGTTTTAAAAACTTTGCATCTTTGATATATTTCAAAATAGCCATAAATTAAAAAGTTGTAGTGTTGCAGATTTTTGCACTGTTGAGTTGTTTGCCTTGTGACTGTGAAAAATTAGGCACAGATGGACAAGGAGGGGTCAGTAAACCCCAGGAGATTACTGAAAAAAGAGATGAGGTGGTGGGAAGATTGCTCAGTGGTTAAATGCACTTGCTTTTAAGAAAAAAAAGAAAGATAGAAAAGCCCCAAATGTCAGGGCAAGCATGGTTAGGATTTTGAATGGCATCCAAAGAAGAAAAAGAAAGGACAAAAAAAAAAGGAAACGATGCTTTTTGAGTTGAACTCTGAGAAGCAGGAAGGCTCTACATGGGAGCCTGAGTAACTGCCCTAGGGAAGGGTTTCTACAGGGTTAAGTACATTATCTCTTTAAGGGACTAAATATTCCTCCTGACTTCTTAGCATGTCTACAGGTGAGGGGTGGTCTCTTGGCCAGTTGGCTCAGTGGATTAACTCTTAAGAAGGAAGCCTGTAATCTCATGTTTTTGGTGGTTTAGAATGTTATATCCCTACTCAGAACAGTGGTAAAACTCAAATTAGCTTTCCCTCAGCAAAAGCCTTGATGTTTCCATCTTCCTCCTTTCCATATGCTATTTAAATCCTATGCAGGAGCAATTGTGGTTTCCTTTTCAAATGTTACCAAGGAAACAGAGGTTGGATGTGTCCCTTAGTGACCTCTAAGCCTGAAGTCTGTCTGGCCACCTACCTGTAGCAGTGTTTCTGGGAATGTGCAAAAAAAGCTCTTGATAGTATTATCTTCCTCATATACTTTTGCGGTATGTTTCCTGAGATGCAGTAAGACGCTTGGAGTGGGTTTTTGTACACTGCTATCTGAGCTTTTCCAGGAACAAAGTGTGAAGGCTGAGATCTCCTCTCCCCAAATAAGGTCTTCTCCCACTGTGACCACCAGAGGAAGCCCTGCAGAATGTGTGGTAATAAAACAAGCATGTTGTGGACTTGAGACTAATAATGTTTTCTGTTTTTGTGAGACACTAGTAACTGTGATTTATAAATAATGAGCCTTTTCTTTCTTTCTTTCTTTCTTTTTTCTTTTTTTTTTTTTTTTTTGAGGTAGGGGTTCACTCTAGCCCAGGCTGACCTGGAATTCACTCTGTATTCTCAGGGTGGCCTCGAACTCACAGTGATTCCCCCTACCTCTGCCTCCCGAGTGCGGGATTGAAGGCGTGTACTACTACGTCCAGCAATGAGCCTTTTTCTTATGAGTGCAAAGTATCTAAGTCTTTAGTAAAAGGTGTTTGGGGGCTGGAGAGACGGCTTAGCAGTTAAGACACTTGCCTGAGAAGCCTAAGGATCCAAGTTCAACTCCCCAGAAGCCATGTAAGCTGGACACGCAAGGTGGCACATGCATCTGGAGTTCAATTGCAGTGGCTAGAGTCCACGGCACACCAATTCTGTCTCTCTCTTTCTCTCTCCCTCTCTTGCCCTTTCTCTCTCATACAAAATAATAAATAATAAATAATAGTGTTTGGGATACCTAGGAACAAAATACTATTTAGCTCTCAGGCTTCTCAGGCAAGCCCCCTAACCCCTAAGTCATCTCTCCAGCCCTCTATTATCTTGACAAGCCCTTGGGTGCTGTCCAGACCCACACTCCTTCAACTCTTCTCCTCTAAAGCCTCTTCTTTTTCCTCCTCCTCTCCTCTCCCTTCTTTTTGGAGACACGGTTTCATGTAGCCCAGGATGGCCTCAAACTCTGTGTATAATATACTCTCTATATAGCCAAGACTGGCCTTGAACTCTTGATCAAGGGCTGGGATCACAGGTGTGTGCCGCCATGCTTGGTTTCGTCTATGGAGAGGGAGCCTAGACTTAGGGGACTGTTACAGGGTGGCGTGTGTGATTGGAGTTCTGTTGGTTGCTTCATAATACACCCAGTGTGGAATCTGTGCTTTGTTCCTGTGGGATTTTCTATTATAGTTACCTTCCCTTTGCTGAGCCAAAACACCTGACCAAAAGCCACCACAGGGGAGAAAAGGGATTATTGCAGGTTATAGTCTCGAGGGGCAGTTTCATCATAGCATGGCAGAGAAGGGCCTGGGTGTCTCATCTTGCTACAGCAGCTGGGAGGCAGCAGCGAGAGTGAGCTAGCTCTGGCAAGGGGGAGTTATATGAACCTCAAGACCTGCTCAAAGTCTCCTGCAGCAAAGGTCCACTTCCCAAGGCTCTACTGGCTGGGGACTAAGTATCAAAAACACATGAGGGTTTTTTTTTTTTTTGGGGGGGGGGACATTTCGCATCCAAACCACCACAGATTTCTATGAGATCTGTAAGGGCAGTTGCAACAGTGAGATTTTTGACTCTTTTGTTTCCTTTTCTGGATGGATGCAGCTTTCGAGGGCTGGAGAAAGAGCAGGTGATGTCACGGGACAGCAGTGCCCTGGGATTACTGGACCTAGGGCAGGAGAGTAACTGCTGTTGTTTTCAGGACCAAGACCCCCAACAGCTACAAGACACCATCATGCTGCTCTCATTCCTTCATCTTCTCTTCCACAAGCTGCTTGTTTCTCTCTCTTTCTTGCCAGTTTTAGGGCCACATGATGAATGCTGTCACTGATGACCACCTGCTGGCAAAACCTATGGCCCATCTTCCCACACAGCCATGTCTGCGCCAGGCAGGGGCGATGCTTGCAGGTGAGGCAGCAAGCACAGGGAATCGGTTAACCATCCCTCGGGGTGAGGCAGTGCTTGCTTGGAGTGGAAGACACACCCTTGCCCTACACCATGCACCTAGCAGCCTGTTGTCCACCTGGCACCCCACTGTACCAGCTGCAGGTACACCCGCTCCAGACAATGAACCCGTCCTCTCTTCCCCTTGGCGGCTATTCTTTTTGATCGGTACCCATTGAAATATACTTTGATAAATTTGGTAACAAGTAGCAGGGGGCCATCCATCCTGGACTGTTTTGGGGGACTTGTGCAGCAGGGCAAACTATGTCCCCTAAGTGGACTTGTAGGGTGAAACTCCTATCTGATGCCTGTGAATAACTGGGCACGTGTATGATTAAAATCAGATGCATCATGGGAAGGAACATGCACTGTAGAGATAGCTTACATAATCCCAACCTGTCACTCAAACCACAGGACCCCACAAACTACACCCCTAGCAACTGATCCCTCCTCCCCTAGAAATCCTACAAAGACATGCCCAGGGCACTTGCTGTGTTCCTTCGGTACTCTCCATTGAAGTGGCCATGGTCTCTTTGTCAGTGTCCAAACCTTGACTGTCGCTTTGCTCTTCACAAAGGGTCTTTCTGCATAACTGCTGTGTGTGTGGCTTTCTTCCATTCTTTGAGTGAGACGCCATGAACCTGGAAACACCAGGAGACAAAGAGAGAGAGAGAGAGAGAGAGAGAAAGCAAACTAGTAATGCAAGTGTCCTCGGTGCCATGACAGCACCTTTGCCCTCTTGGCCAGAATTCCATGGTGTTCCTGGCTTTTCCTCACCTCTGAGGTCAAAGGACTGCAAACCGTGGTTAGCCATTAGTGATGTCCTTGTCCCCTCATTTCAATCCCTTTCCCCATAGGTCCGGTTTCCCTGTGCTATCCTTTTATATTTGCTAGTCTAACTCCTTATCAATGCCTAAGACTTTCTAGATGTATCTAAGGCTTAAAGTATACAATGCTTAATTCAGTGAATGACTACATGAAACAATAAATGCAGAACTCCTTCCTGTGTTATTCTTGGAGCAGAGGCACATGGAATTACACCAAATGGAGACATGACACTCACTATCATTTCTATAGTGTACAGATGGTTCCAACTTACAGTGCTTTGACTTAGGATTTTAAAAAATATATTTATTTATTTATTTATTTGACAGAGAAAAAGGGAAAGAGAAAGAGAGAGAGAATGGGCACACCAGGGCCTCCAGCCACTGCAAACAAACTCCAGACATGGGCACCTCCTTGTGCATCTGGCTAAAGTGGGTCCTGGGGAATAGAACCAGGGTCCTTTGGCTTTGCAGGCAAATGCCTTAACTGCTAAGCCATCCCTCCAGCCCAGAACTTTTGTTTTGTTTTCACTATGGTGTGAAAGTGCCACTGCTTTTGAGAACAGTGGAGCCTCTCAAGCCAGTGGCTCTCGAGTTCCTTGACTTGTGACTAACAAAAAAATTGGAAAGTGCAGACATGGTAAAGGACAAGCTAAGTTAGGGGAGAAAGTCAGGCAGAAAGCTCCTGAGTTGGAAGAGGTCCCGAGCAGTAAGGTACATGGTGACTTGGATCAGGTCTTCTCCTCAGCTTGCGGATGTAAATTAGGCACCGAGTTAGGATGAGCTTTACTGGTTAAATTTCCATGTGTCTAGAGGCCTTTGTTGGTCAATGGTTTGGGGAGAAGGAGTACAGGCTCAGAAGGAGCCCCCCATCAGGTTAAAAAACAAAACAAAACAAAACTGTGAAGAACTCAGAAGTGGGAAGAATCAGGAAGTAAAACAGAGCTGCTCATGGTGGCTATCCTGATGAATCAGGTTAGATGCAGGCTGGAGTTGCCTTCTTGTCTTGGTCAGGGCAGACTGACTTTGCTCACAATCTCTATCAAAAGTGTACCCAAGCAGCCATTCTATTTTTATTTTTATTTATTTATGAGACATACAGAGGAAGAGGCTGATAGCGAGAAACAGAATGGGCCCTCCAGCCACTGCAAACGAATTCCACATGCATGTGCCGCCTTGTGCATCTGGCTTACGTAGGTCCTGAGGAATCAAGCCTGGGTCCGTAGGCTTTGCAGGCAAGCATCTTAACTGCTAAGCCATCTCTCCAGACCCAGCCATTCTATTTTTAACTTTAACTATAGTGGTCACTAATATAAAGGTAATATTCAGTATTTTACTATAGAACAGCTGATAGATATTTTCGATGATTTTTCCCAGTGTGAGGGTAATGTAAGTGTTGTGAGAATATTTAAGATAAGGCAGGCTAAGCTGTGGCGTTCAATAATTTAGATGAATTTAGAGAGAATGAGGATGGACACATCAGAGCCTCTTGTTACAAATGAACTCCAGACGTGTGCATGACTTTGTTTTACGTAGGTGTTGGAGAATCAAACCCAGGCCTTATGCACCTTTAACCCGGGAGCCCTCCCCCAGCCCCGTATCCCTGCCCTGTACCCCTGCAAAGATTTCCACCATGCTAGAACATTGCTCCTTGAGTTCAGAGTGGAGAAGACTGTAAACATTTGTGGAACATTGGGATGAGCAGGGCGTTCAGAGAGGATGGCTCTTTCTTCTCAGTGTCCACCTTGACCAAGCTGTAGTGCTTCCCTGCAGAGGTGGGTTAAAAGGATGTTGAGGCCCCTTTGGAGCTTAATGAGGTCATGTCTGTGTAAGTGATTAGTGATGTCTGCCATGAGAACTAGATTGGGCAGTGATGATGTACTTTCTGTAAGTTCCTATTCGTTATCTCCAGGAGAGGAAATTTGAAGGTCATGGCAACAAGCCAGTGGTGAATCAAGTACCTTGGCATTATTTTCACAGCTGAGTGATACACAGTTTTCCAAAGCAGCAGCTGAGAGCTTGCCATACTTCCCTTCATAATATAGGTTTACATGAGATTAATTAATATGGCAGGTCACGCAGTCATCTCAGAGTGAGTGAGTCATTATTTCCAGAGGATAGTGTTATGGAAGGACATAGATGAAACCAGTAGCCTGGCTCCAACATGCATCTGCTATAGAGTACAATTTTAACGGGGTGCTAAGGGTCCAGGAAAAGTCCTTGCACCCCAAACTTTAAGTTCGCTTCCAATTTTTTAAAAGTTTTATTTTTATTTATTTATTTGACAGAGAAAGAGGGAGGTAGAGAAAGAGAGAGAGAAAGAAAGAGAGAATGGGGATGTCAGAGCTTCAGCCATTGCAGAAGAACTCCAGGCATGTGAACCCCTTGTGCATCTGGATAACGTGGGATCTGGGGAATCGAACCTGGGTCCTTTGGCTTTGGTGGCAAATGCCTTAACCACTAAGCCATCCCTCCAGCCCCACTTCCAATTTTTAATCAAAGAATTAAATAAAAAAAGAAGACTGAGAAGGATAATTATTAAATTATTATATTTATTGAGGGAAGTACAGAGCCAAGGAAAGGCACCCACATGGCTAGAGATCCCACGTGGAGGGCCTGGAAAAAAAGCATGGAAAGAAAGAGAAAAGAAAGTTCGAGGAGCTCCTGCCATGTGGGGAGATGTCTAGGGGGCTCTCCCAGCTGGGCCTGGGCTAGGGCCTAGGCTGAGCCCCTCCTGGCTGGGCCTGGGCCTGAGCCGAGCTTGCCCAGGCCCAGCCCAGGGAAAATCTCACCCACAGCTGGAAGTTCCCAAGTGATCAGAGAGCCTGCCCTCCCCTTGCAAAGGTATTTGTAACCTTTTAGTGGAGGTGGGCTGTCTTCCCGGCTCAGGTGAACCAGAGAGAGCTGGTTGTTTAGGGTTGGGGACTATCTCAGGAAGGCGTTAGCCTTGACACCAAGTTCAGGGGGCCGAGTTTGACCAACCACAATGTTTAAATCCTATGAAAGACCTCCCTCCCAGGAGGGGTCCTGGTTGTTTGTGGAAAAACAGTTCTATAGAACTGGGCAAAAAGAGAGAAAGAAAACAGATCACCTTTGATTTCTATCACGTGCAAACTTTGCTGTCCTTTTTACCTTCAGGGGTCCAGTCACCCTAACTCTACTCCCTGTCACAATGAAACCCAGATAAACCTCAAAGGTGGATTTTACTGAACTTTACTGCTGGTTCATAAAGTCAGAACTGGTCTTATTCTGATGTCCCCCAGCAGTCAGGAGTATGTCACCTGCTCATCACTGTTTAGGCATAACACTGGGCTACTGAGTCATTTCAGCTGTGTAAGGCAAAATGAGGCAGTAATTAAATATTCCTTGAGAGGTCCAGGAACTGAAATTTTTTTTTTCTTCCTTTAAAGACATTAACACTTGGCTAGAAGACTGATTTAACCTGGTAAGAGCCTTAAGAGGAATCCACAGGGACTCAGAACATTTGGTTCTGACTCTCCAACCAGCTGCGGGACCACAAGGAAGTCACCCAACTTCTGCTTTTGTAAAACTGGAGGCTTGGACAAGATGGGTTAGGATATTCTCAGGAATAGAATGGGAGAGTTATACATAGATGTATTCCCATCATTGTAAGTCCACTAAGAGTATGGTGGCCTTTCAAACCTGGAAGCAGCCAGGACCCTCTGCTCTCAGAGGGCCTGTTTAAATGGACTCTTTCTTCCTCCATTCAGCCTTACTCTCTTTCCTGCCTTTTTGTTGTTGTTTGTTTTTGTTCTTTTCGCAGCAGGGTTTCACTCTAGCTCAGGCTCTCCTGGAATTCACTATGTAGTCTCAGGGTGACCTCGAACTCACGGTGATCCCACTACCTCTGCCTCACCAGTGCTGGGATTAAAGGCATGCGCCACCACGCCCGACTCTTTCCTGCATTCTACCTCTGTGTTTCCACGTGTGATAGACATGTCTCTCTGTACCGTTGCTTTGCTGTAAGTGGGTCACAGCTCAGTTGTTTGTGTGGATCAAGGTCCTAGAGAGGTTCTTCTGGCAGGAAAAGGAAGTCACAATGCAGAGGGACTTCCTGGCTCTCTAGGCAGCAACCGGCAGGTCTCCCCCTGGTGGCCAGTGGAGGAACAGCATCTCCTTAGAAGCCGAAAGCCTACAGGTCCCAGAGCTGTTTCTCCACCTGTCACAAAGTCACTGTTCTTTATAAAATTTTCCATTTCAGACATACATTAAAATTACCACCGGGCATGGTGATGCACGCGCCTTTAATCCCAGCATTTGGGAGGCAGAGGTAAGAGGATCCCTGTGGGTTCAAGGCCAGCCTGGGACTACAGAGTGAATTCCATCCAGGTCGGCCTGAGCTAGAGTGAGACCTTACCTCAAGACAGCAACAACAACAAAATCCCATTACCTTTTGTCCTGTTCTGTATTTCCTATGACGTGTATAAGAGAGAGAGATTGAAAGTCGAATTGTGAAAAAAGAAAGAGAAGTGTGTGGGCTGGAGAGATGGCTTAGCAGTTAAGCCCTTGCCTGTGAAGCCTAAAGACCCCAGTCTGAGGCCGGAATCCCCAGGACCCATGTTAGCCAGATGCACAAGGGGGCGCACACGTCTGGAGAAAGAGAAGTGTGCATTTGAAGGACAGGCCAATAGTTACAGCCATATATGAACAGCTGTCTGCTCCAGCTGGTTAGAAGAGTTGACATTTTCTTCTGGGCCATTTGTAGAAAGCAAGTAGAATTAACAATTGTCATATAGCTTTGTAATTTTCATCATGAAGGACATTTTGAGGGCTGGTCTGGCGGGCAGGCTCTTCTGGGCTGCTTTGGGGATGGTGGGAAAATTGAAGCAGATCCCTTGGGTACCAAACAGACAATTGAGAGATGCAGCGTCTGTCCAGGCACCTTGCACCAGGGACTACATTAGCATCCTGAAAACCAGCTTGAGAGCGGCAAGGAGGAAGGGCCTTGGGCTAGGGAAACTAGAGATATTTTCAGGAAGTCGTTTCAGTGTACTGAAGCAGGATGAACGTAGGTGTGAACTGGAAGTGCCCGAAGGAGAGCTGAGCAGGAACAAACTTGCCAGGTAAGGAACCGGCTCTGGAGCCCTGTGTGTCTAGATTGGCCATAGGTGGGCAGTCCTGACCCCATCTGAGTGCATCTAGCCCTTCTTTAGGAGTCCTGCATGCCAGGAAATGTCGCTCACCATCTACTAATGAAGTCTGCAGGCCAGGGAGAGTAGCCTGTTGTCTCCCACCAATGAGATCTGCAGGCCAAGGAGAATAGCTTGCTGTTTTCCACCAATAGGATGTGCAGGCCAGGCAGAGTAACCCGCCATCTGCTATTGGGTTAGGTAGGACTCGGTGAGTGATTGTTAGGTAGTGGAAAAATGAATGGATGGAAGCACCCTGAGAAAGAATTCCTAAACCATGATGGAGAAAAATACGAATGAGTGTGGGCAGCAGTAGGTTGAGGTTCCCACCCTGCTCTCTTGTGATAGCTTGTAGGAAATAGTTGGCTTCCTGGAAGAATGCTGGCAGGAAGGAGCATTGTGTGTGTGTGTCTTTAGGGGTGGGGCAGGCAGGGCAGGGTGCCACAGCTGTTTGGCTTTCTGTTCCTCTGGTGTGGCCTAGATGATGGGGGGCAAGGACAAATTCATCCACTGGGGGAGAAGCCAAGAGGAATGGAACCGAGCTGAGCTATGGTGAAGGAACTCAAACCAGCGTCCACAGGAAGGTACCGGTCTGAGGCAGCCCTGGCATTGACCAGACTCAACATGCTGGTGTTGTCTGGCTGCTGTCTCCTCTTTGAAGTCTGCACATTGGTTTGCTTGCTGCAGGGAAATGACTTTGGCCTGTGTGTTGTTAGGGTTCAAACGCAGCCTGGGCTGCTCACATGGGGATGAGGCCTTCTGGAGCAGAACTGTCTGATGGGTGTTGCTGCCCAGGTTCCTCTTGTCACAGGTTTGTGGGAACTGTCCTCAAAAATAGAAGCAAAATAAACTCAGGGCCTGGGGAGATGGCTTAGCAGTTAAAGGCACTAGCTCTGTATTAGAGCTCCAGAGTGGTCAGGCTTCGGTACGGCCTGGTAGTGAAGCCTACCTCAGTCTTGTCTTCCAGTTCTAGCTCGGACATGAATTGACTTGCTGCCCACTGTTTCAGCCTCTTCTTCCTAAGGTACTATCTGTCCCCAGGGGTTATGCTGGTATTGTTTCTTTCTTTGACCTCATTGAATTTGTGTTTTCTCTCTCTCTCCCTCCCTCCCTCCCTCCCTCTCTCTCTTTCTCTCTCCATATATATATTTATTTATTATATAAATAAATATATTTATTTATTATTTATATATAAATAATATACATATTATTTATATATATAATAAATATATATTTATTATTATTATTTATTTGCAAGCAGAGAGTGAGAGAGATAGAGAGAAGAGAGACAGAGAGAATGGGTGCACCAGGGCCTCCAGCCACTGCAAACGAACTCCAGACACATGTGACCCTTGTGCATCTGGCTTACATGGGTCCTGGGGAATCAAACCTGGGTCCTTTGGCTACGCAGGCAAATGCCATAACCACTAAACCATCTCTCCAGCTCTGTGTCCTTTATTTATTAAGCCACTGTTGTGGTTTGGAATCAGGTGTCTCCCATAAACTCAGGTGTGAATGCTTGGTCTGCAGCTGGTGGCAGTTGTGGAGGTGGAAAAGCACTTGCTAGAGGAAATGTGTTTCTGGCTTAGGAATGTTATAACCTCCTTGCCAGAGCTCGGCTCTGTCTCATGCTGCTAATTTTCCATCTGCTGTGGCAAACTGTAACGTCTAGCCTCTGATCTGCCATGCTTTCCCTTGCCATCATGACACTTCCCTGAAAAAGACAAAATAAACCCTTTCCTCCCATCATCTGCTTTAAAAAAAAATGTATTTTATTTATTTGAGAGAGAGAAGAAAAGAAGCACATAGAAAGAGAGAGAGTGTGTGTGTGTGCCAGAGCCTTCAGCCACTGCAAACAAAACCCAGTCGCATGTACCACCTTACACATCTGGTTTACGTGGGTCCTAGGGATATTGAAGCTGGGTCTTTGGGCTTTTCAGGCAAGCGCCTTAATGATGGCTCAGTGGGTAAATCACTTGCTGCTCCTGCATCAGGTCTCCAGAACCTCTTAAAGGCAGATGCAGTGGGAAGTGTCTTTAATCCCAGCTTTCCTAAGGAATCCTAGTAACTCACAGGACAGCTAGCCTCAAGTTTACGGCCGTGAACAAGATGAGACCCTGCCTCAAACAACATGGACCGTCTCTCAGGCCTTTCCTCTCCCCTCCACCTGTGTGCCCGTGGTACATCTGCACTTTACACATGTGTACACACACACGCACACACACACACACGCACACACACACATACACACACTTGCGTGTGCACACACACAAAGATTTTTTTCAAAATGACCTGAGATGAGACCTTTAAAGAATTAAACAAAACTAGAGGTTTATCCAGCCATCAGATTCTAAAGAGCAAATGTTAGAAATGTAGACATTAGAATTCAGAGGCCTTACAAGGTGCCACTAAAAGAGGCGTATTCTACTAATAAGGTTTTGAACAGATAATTTCTATTTTGTATTTTTATTTGTTTTTTAAAAATTTTTTTGGTTTATTTTTATTTATTTATTTGACAGTGACAGAGAGAGAAAGAGGCATGTGGAGAGAGAGGGAGAATGGGCGCACCAGGGCCTCCATCCTCTGCAAATGAACTCCAGACGCGTGCGCCCCCTTGTGCATCTGGCTAACGTGGGTCCTGGGGAATCAAACCTTGAACCAGGGTCCTTAGGCTTCACAGGCAAGCGCTTAACCACTGAGCCATCTCCCCAGCCCTGTATTTTAATTTTTTAAATTCATTTATTTTGCTTTTTTGTTTTTCAAGGTAGAGTTTCATTCTAGCCCATTATGACCTGGAATTCACTATGTAGTCTCAGGGTAGCCTCGAACACACAGTGATTCTCCTACCTCTGCCTCCCAAGTGCTGGGATTAAAGACATGTGCTACCATGCCTGGCCTGTATTTTTATGGTTTTTTTTTTTTTTATGAGAGAGAGAGAGGAGAGAGAATTGGTGCACCAGAGCCTTCAGCCACTGCGATTGAACTTCTGTCACGTGCGCCACCTTGTGAGCACGGGCCACCTTGAGCACATGCGTCACCCTGTGCATCTGGCTTACATGGGTTCTGGGGAGTCAAATCGGGATTCTTAGGCTTTGGAGGCAAGTGCCTTAGCTGCTAAGCCATCTCTCCAGCACTGAACAAATAATTTCTTTTCCTAATAAACCAATATGATGTCTTGCCACATATCTTCTGTATACCTATTGCAGTCAGGTTCACCTTACTGCTAGAAACCACCCAACCAAGAGCAGCTTGTAGGAAAAAGGTTTATTTTGGCTTATATAGGCTTGAAGGGAAGCTTCAAGGCAGGGGAAAACAATGGCATGAGCAAAGGGTTGGCATTACCCCTGGCCCACATAAGGTGAACATCAGGAGAGTGTGCCAAACCCTGGCATGGGGAAACTGGCTATAAGACCCATTAACCCTCCCCCAACCATACACTCCCTCCAGGAGGCGTTAATTCCCAAATCTCCATCAGCTGGGTACCTAGCATTCAGAACACCTAAGTTTATGGGGGACACTTGAATCAAACTACCACAGTACCCTTCCTCGATTCCTAAATTCTGGAAACATATGGGTTATGAATATGTTCATTGTTATATGTATGTGGGATATATTTCTAAAACCTTTTTTAAAAATATTTTATTTATTTGCATGCAGAGACAGACAGAGAGAAAAGAGAGAATGGGCACATGAGGGCCTCCAGCTTTTGCAAATGAACTGCCTGTGCCACTTTATGCATCTGGCTTTATGTGGGCACTTAGGGAGTTGAACCTGGGTCGTTAGGCTTTGCAGGCAAGCACCTTAACCACTGAGCTATCTCTCTAGCCCTCTAAAACCTATTTTTACAACACTTCTATTTTTTCTATGAAATAAGCACATTTACATGAGAGAAAATACTAGAAGGGAATAGAAAATATCCCTCTTCTGCTCCTCCAGCCCTATTGACCAGAAATGACCAGTTGTTTCCTCTGGTCTTGCCTTTATCAGGCTAGGTTGGTGTCCCTGATCATAATGGCTGTGTCTTTATTCTCTTCCAGGATACTGGGGTTGGGAAATCAAGCATTGTGTGTCGGTTTGTCCAGGACCACTTTGACCACAACATCAGCCCCACTATTGGGTAAGTTCTAGTATGTCCTTCCTTCCCTTTGACATTGGTTCCTTTTGGGTCACTAGGAAGGTCACTTTGTTTGTGGTTTATCTTTGGCAGGGCAGTGGTTTCTGTCCCCAACAATGAGATCAGTCCCAACTGCAGACTCTGTCAGAAATTCTGGGATATATATATATATATATATATATATATATATATATATATATATATTATTTTTTTTTTTTTTAAAGCCAGCCTTTCTCATGCCGTAGCCCAAGGCCATTCCTCTGATTGCTAAGGTCATGGTTTTGAAAACCTCATTGGTGTTCCTTGCAGATATATAATGATGTGCATTGCTAGGTTGTCTAGTTTTTTTTTTTATTAAAGATTTTAAAAAAATTATTTACTTATTTGAGAGAGAGAAAGAGAATGGGTGCACCAGGGCCTCTAGCCACTGTCAACGAACTCCAGACGCATGTGCCGCCTTGTGCATCTGGCTTATGTGGGTACTGGGGAATTGAACCTGGGTCCTTAGGCTTTGCAAGCAAGTGCCTTAACTGCTAAGCCATCTCTCCAGCCCCAGTTTTCTAGTTTTGATCCCAGGAAAAGCTGTCCGCTGTGCATGGGGCAGGCTGCACCATGTGTGTAGTGGGCTTGTTTCCCTTTGCTGGAATAATCCATTGTGTAAGTGTTCCCTGTAGGTTCCAGTTGCTCCTATGACACAGGTGTCCCTGCTGCAGTCTCTTATGGGTACCATTCTGCTCTCTGTCTGCCTTCCTCCTCACTGTCTCTCTAGCATCATGAGGTTCAGCTCCCATCCTTAGGTACCTAAGGCAATTTTCCTGAAGTACTTTAATTTACCAGTTTGTTTTTTTAAAAATATTTTATTTATTTATTTATTTGAGAGAAAGAGGCAGATAGAGAGAAAGAGAGAATGGGCTCACCAGGGCCTCTAGCCACTGCAAATGAATTCCAGATGCACACGCCCCCTTGTGCATTTGGCTTATGTGGGTCCTGGGGAATCGAACCATGGTCCCTAGGCTTCGCAGGCAAACGCCTTGACCATTAAGCAATTTCCCCAGCCCTAGTTTACCAGTTTTTAGTGACCAAAATTTGTTCTCTTTTGTAACTTTGATAAAAGTATTTCTAAACACTAGTTTTAGAGATATAAAACTAAGGTGGGCGGGGTGGCACATGCCTTTAATCCCAGCACTTGGGAGGCAGAGGTAGGAGGAGCGCCATGACTTCGAGGCCACCCTGAGACTTCATGGTAGATTCCAGGTCAGCCTGGGCTAGAGTGAGACTCTACTTTGAAAACTCCCTCCCCCCTCAAAAAAAAAAAAAAAAAGCTATAAAGCTAGTAGGAACACTTTCTAAGTAAAACAGAATTCTTGGAAGATGGCCTAAGCGGAATGTTTAATTTCAACAGGCTTTAGTGCCTGTCTTGTAGCTGAGCTGGGAATCTGGCTTGAGGATTTGTTTCGTTTAGCCTTCACAGTGCTTTCAAAATTTTAAGCAAATCATAGTTTAGCATGCCTTGAGTCTCAGCACTAGCAAGGCAGAGGCAGGAGGATCGCTGTGCGTTCAAGGCCAGCCTGGGCTAGAGTGAGACTCTGCCTCTAAAAGAATGAACAAAACAATGCATACAAATGTATTAACTACTTTTCTCATTGCTGTGACTAAACACCTGACAAGACAGTGGAAAGAGGCAAGGCAGAGAGTCCTTTTGGCCGTGGTTTCTGAGGGTTCCATCCACGCTTGCTTGGCCTCATGTGCTCGGGAAGAATATCATGGTAGCACTTTGAGGGAGAGACCGCTCACTTTATGGTGCCAAGAAGGTGTGTGTGGGTGGGGTGGTGGGGACAAAACAGAAAGACGCCAGGACTGGATATAGCCCAGACCCTGCGCTGGCGGGCGAGACCCAGGGAGATAACCCCCCCTCTCACTTCAGCAAAGCCACAGCTGAGACCACAGAGGAATTGGGGAGACGAGCAAGAGTGCCACTTCCATGCTGTTCCTGATAATCAGCCCCAGGGTGAAGGAGACAGACCCTGAGGACGCTCAACACCCACCAAAGCAGAGATCCGGAGGCACCTAAGAGCTCATCGCTGAAATCGACTTAAAACTCACCCACCACGGCTCAGGGGAATTTTGTGGAAGAAGGGGCAGAAAAATTGTAAAGAGCCACAGGTTCAGTTATTATTCCCAGAGGCATTCCCTCTCCACCCCCCCCCCCCAAATAACTGACTACTTCTCCTATAACACATAAACTACAACCCCATGGGGAATACCTGCAACCCTACTGAGGAGGGTCCTCAATGGAGTGGGGGCAGGGACGAGGGAAAAAGAGGGTACCAACACATGATGTATCCATATGAAACATGTTGTTAATAAAAATAAGTACTAAAAAAAAAAAGAGATAGGCCAAAGGAGGTATCCTCAGTGACCTACTTCCTCTGACTGGGTCCATCTCTCCTATGGTTCATATTACAAATCCAGGAAGAGATAATTCATCATTAATTCAAAGCTTACATGATTTCATTGTGTCTTGAAGCACCCTCACATATAATTCCAGTGGTGAGTTTTAATAATACCCTGGGTGTCTCTCCATTCAGTCAAGTTGACAATGAAGATTACCCATAGCATAACCAAGTTAAACAGGGGCAGTAAACACACAGTAGGGTAGAATTAGCTACGAGTGGAACCAGTTAAGACCAGCAGCAAGGACAGGGAGATGGAAAGGTTATTCATTTTCTTGTTGCTTTATGTATCATTTTATAATACTTGCCAAAGAAATATTATTTCGCAAGTAGTCAAGCCATACCTAAGAAGGAGTTTTCATGCATGCACTCACCTTTCCAGCAGTTATTGAACACTTGCATGTGTCAGACAGTACATTAAACATGAATGGACAAAAACATTGTGGTTCTATCTAATGGCATCGTAACTGTTGGATGAATCACTTCCTATGAAAATACAGAGGAGAGTAAAATGATATGAGAGGTCACAGGAGAAACACATATGTTTGCATAAACATGGGTAAATTGTGCAAAAAATAATAGCCATCACAACCAGTATTGAAGAACCGAGGTTCTGGCTTTCATTGAGAGATCACTGGAGTGTGGCCACCTGCTTGGCCAGCTGGAGCCAGGCACGTGTTGTCGGCTCTGTGTGTTCTCAAGGCTTCAGGACTTCCCACGATGTATTATCGCTGTTATTTCTATCACTATAACTGTCACACCTTGTCCACCTGTTTAATTATCTTTCATGCCTGGTCCTATGGACATTTTATTTTATTTTTAAAAGCATTTCATTGATAGCCTTTGCACATATAGACTATATACCATGATCACAATCCCCTTCCACCTCCCCCCTTTTACTGCTTCCAAATCCCCCAGCCACTTTAGTATTTATTATGAACATTTTAGTTCTCGCCCCTGACCCCAAAGCCTTCCTCACTGTGCCCCTTTGAGCCTCCCCAGGTCAAAGCAGTTAGGTGGGATATATAGGTTCACACAGACTTGAAACTCACAGGAAACCTGGTAGAACTGAGGGCAAGGCTTGGGTGGAGTGCTTGCCTAGTCTGGAGTTGGTTCTAACACCAGCAAACACAAGCAAACCAAACCAGCGTCCACTCTCCAAGTCTACCCTGTTCTTCTTACTGGAATCACAGTTGTAAGATGTCATCATTTTAACCTCAGCGTTCACCCATATCATCTCTGTGACCCACATAGGAAGCTCTCAGCTCTGTAGTCAAGCAGATGATCAGATGATGGGGAGAATTTGAGTGTGTGTGTGTGTGTGTGTGTGTGTGTGTGTGTGTGTGTGTGTCTTTGATTTCAACTTATACAAAGAAATGGTGCTGCTTCTTGGCCATATTTTTACTTGTTTATATGATGTTTCGTCAGTACTATTGATGAACTCACTCCCACCACTCTAATCTATCAGCAAAAAAAGAGGGCTCAAGTTCTTAAGGTCAAAAGCTGGCAAATGAGCTGTAAAGACAAAAACAAACATAAAACCCCCATCAATCAATAAAGCAATGATTGTAATAGTTCTCATTTCAAATACTGGCAGCCTTTCCCGGAGTATGGAGTAATCACGGACGTGGAAGGGTGTCAATACTGATGAGGGTGAGGTATGCATTACCTCTTATACTAACCCTGTCCCTCATACTTCAGTGTACATCAAGGGGAAGTTCACAGATCTCCGTTTTCTTGTTTGACCTTCGCCAGCAACCCTCTGTAGGGCAGAGAGCAAGAACTGGCTCCATGGCACAGATCACGAAGCCTGGCAGTGAGGGCTTCAGTATGCTGGTCTTGACAGTGTTATTAGAATCTCAGACAGGGACAGGCATTCTTTTGGTTCTTAGGAATGTCTTCCCCTTTATCTGCGTTGTAAAGGAATGGAATGAATATTTTATAGATTTTTCAGCAATGAAAGCCTATGATTCTAAAAGTTTAAAGGCGTGAGATTTGAAAGGGAAAAGTTGATGCATTATTTATCCCAGTAGCTGGACTAGAGTGAAGAATGAATGTAAATCTTACTTGCACTGAAGTTAAAATTTAAAAAAAGATGTTAATACACTTGTTTCCGTAAGGTTTCCCCAGTGCTTTTATGGGGGAAAATAGGGCTGGATTGATGGCTGTGGTTAAGGTGCTTGCCTGCCAAGCTGAAGGACCCATGTTTGACTCTTGAGATCCCACATAAGCCAGACGTACAAGGTGACGCACACACGCAAGGTTGCATGCGCATACAAGGGAACGCACGTATCTGGAGTTCTATTGCAGTGGCTGGAGGCCCTGGAGTGCCAATTCTCTCTCATTCTTCCTCTCTCATAAAAATAAATTTTAAGGGCTGGAGAGATGGCTTAGCGGTTAAGCGCTTGCCTGTGAAGCTTAAGGACCCCGGTTCGAGGCTCGGTTCCCCAGGTCCCACGTTAGCCAGATGCACAAGGGGGCACACGCGTCTGGAGTTTGTTTGCAGAGGCTGGAAGCCCTGGCGCGCCCATTCTCTCTCTCTCCCTCTATGTGTCTTTCTCTCTGTGTCTGTCGCTCTCAAATAAATAAATAAAAAATGAACACAAAAAAATTAAAATAAATAAATAAATAAATTTTAAAAATAAAATAAAAGGGCTGAAGAGATGGCTTAGCAGCTAAGTACTTGCTTATGATGCTTAAGGACCCTGGTTCGAGGCTCGATTCTCCAGGACCCGTGTAAGCCAGATGCACAAGGGGGCGCATGTGTCTGGAGTTCATTTGCAGTGGCTGGAGGCCCTGGTGCACCCATTCTCTCCCTCTCTCTCTCTCTCTCTCTCTCTCTCTCTCTCTCTCTCTCCCCCTCCCTCTCTCTATCTGCCTCTTTCTCTGTCTGTCGCTCATAAATAAAAATAAACAAAAAAATTATAAAAAAATAAAAAATAAAATAAAGTTCAAGAGCAAATGTTTGGGTGGAAAATATTATTTAATCTAATTTTTGGGCTGAGGTTATGGCTCAGCAGTTGAAGGTGCTTGCTTGCAAAGCCTGCTCGCACAGGTTTGATTCCCTAGTACCCACATAAAGATAGATGCACAAAGTGACACATGCATCTGGAGTTTGTTTGCACTGGCAAGAGGCCCTGGTGTGCCCATAATCTCTCTCACTTTCTCTTTGTCTCTCTAATAAATAAATCAATTTTTAAACTTATTTTTAAGCACGAGAGAGAGAGAAAAAAAGAATGAGAGAGATGGAGGAGAGACGGAGAGAGAGAAAGAGGGCATGCCAGTGCCTCCAGCAGCTGCAAATGAACTCCAGATGCATGCTCCATTATGCATATCTGGCTTTACATGGGTACTGGGGAATCAAACCTGGTTCATTAGGCTTTGCAAGTACTTTAACTTCTACGCCATCTCTCTCAGTCCCTAAATAAAATTTAAAAAAAGAGAGAAGGATGAATATCCCATCTGGAAAGTGGGCACTGGTCGTGGACTAGAGATTTACAGCAGAAAAACACAAGTAAACGTGATTTGTACATGATGAACTTCTGAACTTCCAGTGAGGGTGCTGACTCATCCCAGATAGGACATGATAACCAAGGCGCAATTCCATCCAGGACTGGATTTGTGACTCAGCGAGTTTATGGGGTTGTTTACAGTATCTTAAAGGCAGTGCATTACCAAAAGGCCTACGTTAGCGTGGGTGATAACATGAAGACGGAGTCCCTGGAGCGGTCTCTGCTCTCAGCAATCACTGCCCTGTGTCTCTTGTCCGTTTGACGAACGTCCTGAGCCTTCTAAGTTTTGTCTGATTCTCAAGTTTCATGAATTTAGTCTGCCTTGAGTTTTATGAGCTTCCTTCTCCCTCCAGGAGGGATTCTTCAAAACCAATGAAATAGCTACACAACAAAGCGTAATAAAAGCCGAGATGAGGGCTGGAGAGATTGCCTAGTGGTTAAGGCATTTGCTTGCAAAGCCTAAGGACCTAGGTTCAATGACCCAGAACCCACGCCAGCCAGATGCACTAGGTGGCACGTGTGTCTGGAGTTTGTTTGCAGAGGCTAAGGCCCTGGCACGCCAATTTTCAATATAAAACAATAGAGATGAGATGTCACTTTCTATACATCATATTGGAAAAATTTAAAAGATGGGTCATGATTAGGGAAAAGACCTCATATATACACCATACACCTACATAAAGCACATGTATCAAAAGTATAGAATATTTACTTTTATGAATTAGATCTAAAGCTGGGAAAGACGGCACATGCTGGCGATTCTAGAATTCAGGAGGCCCAAGTAGGAGAATTACCAATTTAAGGCTGACTTGGGCCACACAATGAGTTCAAGGCCTGGAGTAGAAAGACCTTGTCTCAAACAAACATAAATAAAACTTAAAACAGAATTAAATCTAAGGAGATTTGGGAGTAGTTCAGTAATGGCGCAAGTGTTTAGCATGTACCTTAAAAATTAAGTTGAGGGGCTGGAGAAATGGCTCAGTGGTTAAGATGTTTGCCTGCAAAGCCCAAGGACCCAGGTCTGATTCCCCAGCAAAATAAAAAATAAAGCCTGGTAAAGCCAGATGCACAAGGCGGCACATGCATCTGGAGTCTGCTGGCACTGTCTAGAGACGCTCTGCCTTCCCCTGTGATAGGCACTGGGATCACCAATGCATGCACCACACTGCGTCAGGCTTTATGTGGGTACTGGAGAACTCAGCCCAGGTTGGCAGGCTGTGCAAACGAGGGCCGAATCATCTCCCCAACTCCAATTTTAAATATTTCTAATTGTCTTTATTTTCATTTCTTTGCCCCACCCGTTCCAGGAAGTGCTCTACCACTGAGCCACACTCCCAGCCCTTCTCTAACTATCCTTAAAATAGTATTTACAGCTGTTTGCCCCAATCTATAATATAGTCAACCACTATATAATACACTAGGTTGTTTTGTCATCTTCCACTTAATCTAGGTCCTAGAAAAATCTCCTTGTCCTTTGTTTGCTTTTCACACTTTTTTAAAAACTATTTTTATTTACTTATTTATTTGAAAGAGAGAAAGAGGCAGAGAGAGAGAGAGAGAGAGAGAGAGAGAGAATTGTTGTGCCAGGGCCTCCAGCCACTGCAAATGAAGTCCAGACGCATGCGCCCCCTTGTGCATGTGGCTTATGTGGGTCCTGGAGAGTTGAATGGGGATCATTTGGCTTTGCAGGCAAATACCTTAACCACTAAGCCATCCCTCCAGCTTTGCTTTTCACATTTTGAAGCAGTCAGGCCACCTGGCTTATAGAATGGCCCACATTCTACATTTGCCTGATTGGTTCCCCGTAATTATATGCAAATTAAACATCTTTGGCCAGAATATCACATAGGTGGATGCATGCATTTTTTACTCCATCACTATCTTAGGGAGTCTATCATGTGAGATTGCCCCACTATTGGGAATAAATGCTGTTTTTTTTTTTTTTTCTTAAGTGAATGGGAAACAAGCTCACAGAAGAAAAGGCTACTAGACGTGTGTTTGGCTTTTACACTTTTCATAAACACAAAACAATGCTTATTCAGAGTAAATATGCAAGAAAAAAAGAACAGCAAGTGTTTCATGGTCCAAGACTTTAAAATTCTTCCTTTTTAATAGCAAAGCATAAATTTTTGTTATGTCTCTAATCTTTATTACTACCTTTATACAGGCAAGTTGGGATTTGGGTATAGTATTCCAATAGTTGCCTTTACTGTTAGATTCAGAGAAGCATAGGTAAATAGGTTAAGAAAGCTTTCTTTTGGGCCATTGTGAAGTCAAAGCCATAAAAATGCCAACTACTTACTGCTTTTTCGCATTTAGTTATCATAGTAACAAGGTTTTAATATCTAAGGTTAGATATTGAACATTTCCCTGAGATCTGGAAATTATTATCTTATGATAATTATCTTATGATAATTGAAGTTAACTGGTTTCTGAGCATGTTCTTTTTGGTTGGTTTATTTTCTTTTGAAACTCCAGTGGGATGCCATAAAATGCAGAATATTTTCTTTTGAGCAATGGTCTCTCTGGGACAAGAGCTTGAGGCATAATGTTAACTTGTTTGGCCCATGAATCTCTGTAGAAAATAAGTAACGCGGAGGTGTTGACTCTCTTTTCAGGGCATCTTTTATGACCAAGACCGTGCCTTGTAGAAATGAACTTCACAAGTTCCTCATCTGGGACACAGCTGGCCAGGAGCGGGTGAGTATGTACACACTGCTGCTGGCATTCTAGGGACAATGTGTAGCTCAACCTCTTCTTTTGAGGCCAGATGTGGTTGGTTGCAAGTGACAAAAACATAGCTTGGGGCTGGAGAGATGGCTTAGTGGTTAAGCGCTTGCCTGTGAAGCCTAAGGACCCTGGTTCGAGGCTCGGTTCCCCAGGTCCCACGTTAGCCAGATGCACAAGGGGGCGCACGCGTCTGGAGTTTGTTTGCAGAGGCTGGAAGCCCTGGCGCGCCCATTCTCTCTCTCTCCCTCTATCTGTCTTTCTCTCTGTGTCTGTCGCTCTCAAATAAATAAATTAAAAAAAATTTAAGAAAAAAACATAGCTTGGAGCAATTCATGGTGAAAGGAAATGTACTTTTCAGCTATGTGAAAATGTAAGAGCCTTTAGTCCTGTTTTGATCATTTCGTGCTTGGCGTCTACACTCTTAGTTTCATCTGTAGGCATGCCATCCTCTCTCCTTTCCCCAAGGGTGGAAGGGCCACCCTAAAACCATTCTAGACTCAAATTCTGCCACCTTGGCCACCGTAGAACGGGAGCATCCCCCACCATGTGTCTTATCACCTGTATATGTTCTCATTGGCTTGCTTTCGGCCCCCAGATTCCCTGAACTTAGTGTGGTGCAATGAACAGGGAGCATTTGGTGCACTTACTGGTAGGGTCAGCTAATACACTCACCCGTGGCGAGGCGCAGCAGCCCCACCAAACCCCTTCTGGCTGAATGGCTGAAGTCAGGCAGGCTTCATTCCCTGAGGAATATTGGATTCTCTTTTCAAAATGTGAGTGCCGGGGGTGAGGAAATGGCTTAGTGGTTAAGGTGTTCGCCTGTGAAGCCTAAGGACCCCAGTTCAGTTCCCCAGGACCCACATAAACCAGATGCACAAGGGGGTGCATGCATTTGGAGTTCCTTTGCAGTGGCTAGAGGCCCTGGTGTGCCCATTCTCTCATTTTCTCTATCTGCCTCTTCCTCTCTCTCTCAAATAAATAAATATCTTTTTTAAAAAATAGTCAAAATGGGGACTGGAGAGATGGCTTAGTGGTGAAGCGCTTGCCTATGAAGCCTAAGGACCCCGGTTCGAGGCTCGATTCCCCAGGACCCACATTAGCCAGATGCACAAGGGAGTGCACACGTCTGGAGTTCATTTGCAGTGGCTGGAAGCCCTGGTGCGCCCATTCTCTCTCTCTCTCTCTCTCTCTCTGCCTCTTTCTCTCTCTGTCGCTCTCAAATAAACAAATTAAAAAAAATTTTTTTTTTAAGTAAAAATGTAAGCCAGGCATGGTGGCACACGCCTTTAATTCCAGCACTCGGCAGGTAGAGGTAGGGGGATCGCCATGAGTTCAAGGCCATCCTGAGACTACATAGTGCATTCCAGGTCAGCCTGGGCTAGAGGGACACCCTACCTCAAAACAAAAAAAAAAAAAAAAAAACCGAAAAAAAACCGCCACCACCAACAACAAAAAGAAGTCAATATCTGAGTGCTGAATTAGCAGAAAGAGCAGGTGCATTCTCTCTTATCCTAAATTCTCTTTATTGGCTAAAACCAAAGATTTTCATATTTTAGAAGCTCATACCTTTAGATTTCAAAAAGGGAACTGATACTAACACAGGCATTGTAATTACCATGACAATATCATACATATTATCAGTGTCAAAAGAGGCCAGGATAGACAAGCTACAGGGAAAACCAGTACCTGGCTGATGCAGAGCTTTCAGCATAATCAAAATGTACCAGAGGAGCCAGGGAGGTGGTTAAGTGGTTAAAGGTACTTGCTTGCAAAGCCTGCTGGCCCAGGTTCAATTCCCCAGCACCCATATAAAACCAGGTACAACACATGGTGCCAGGTAAGCATCTGGCATTCATTTGTAACACTAAGAGACCCTGGTATGTACACACACACACACACACGCGCGCGCGTGCGCGCGTGCAAATAAATAAATGAAAATTTTTATATAAAGATGGCTCAGTGGTTAAGATGCTTGCAAAGCATAACAACCTTAATTCAGTTCCCCAATATCCATGTAAAGCCAGATGTACAAAGTGACACCTCCATCTGGAGTTCATTTGCAGCAGCTAGAGGCCCTGGTGTGCCCATTCTCAATCTCTCGCTCTCTGTCTCTGCTTGCAAATAAATCAATAATAATAATTTTATGAAACCTTATCAGAGCTGATAATTATGGAGAAAATGTGGTTAAAATAAGTTGGGGAGAAGACTCAGTGAATAAACACTTTTCATACAAGTGTGAGTCCAGGAGTCTGGTTCCCCAGTACCCACATAAAAGCTGGATGCTGGGCTGGAGAGATGGCTCAGGGCTTAAGGTGCTTGCCTGCAAAGCCTAGCAACTCAGGTCCGGTTCCCCAGCATCCACATAAATCCAGATGCACAAAGTGCTGCATGTCTAGAGTTTGTTCACAGTGGCTGGGGCCCGGATGTGCCCATTCTCTCTTCTCTATGCTTGCAAACAAATAAATTTTACATACATACATATACATACATACATACATACATACACACACACACACACACACACACACACACACATATGTATGTGTATATATATGTGTGTGTGTGTGTGTGTGTGTGTGTGTGTGTGTGTGTGTAAAGCTGGCTGCTGTGGTGGGTGCCTGTAATCCCAGTGTGCCTATGAGGAGATGAGGCAAAGACAGAGAATTTTTCTGGAAGCTGTTGAGGCCAGCTAGCCTGGCAACCAAGATGGAACACAAGGACCAACACCAAACGTTACCCTCTGACCTCCACACATGCCCTATTACATTCACACGCTCCCCCCCACAAAATTGGCTAAACTTTCCCTCATCTGACCTTCCCTCTCTACCTGCCCCGTTGACTGCCAACAGTTCTTTTCACATCCTATGCCACTCCCTCCCCGCTCCTGAATTTTCTCCATAGCTCTTATATGTGGCTTTGACTATACCATTTATTTATTTCACTTAATGGCTTTGCTTATTGTCTGTCTCTAAAAGGCTCCTGTTTATCGTCCTTCTCCCAACGGAAAAATGCAGCATTCAAAATAATCCATAATCTTCATCATCTGAGCTCCGGAAAGCCAGTGTTTGTATATTTATTTTATATAAATTCCCCTTTGAAAACTAAAGTTTTAGTGTTTGTAGGTTAGGGCATTTTAATGATTTTTTTTTTTTTTTTTTAATGGGATGAACCTTGCGGCCTACAAACACTAACCTCATTACAGTGTCTTTGGCTGCTAAATTGGGAGTGCAGATGCACACGAGGCAGTGCCTGTGCCTGGGGCGCCTCTTTAACCTTCTAGGAGGCGGCAGGTTCCAGGAAAACGTCTGCTTAGGAGTCGCTCTACTTCTCTGTGTGAATATTGCAGCCGATCTGCTATATTTTTGTTTTGTTTCGTTTCTGGATTGTTCTATAAGCCTCAATGGAGAGACTTTCTTGTCCCTCCCCCCCCCTTTATTTTCCTTTGGCCACAACACAGTTGCTTTTGCAGCTGCCATCACTGAGCGTAAGTCAGCTTTAGGAGGTGACTGGCTTAGCACTTCAGGGCCACCAGCTGCTGCTTCCTGGTGACTTGCTTATTCAGATACTGGTCTGGGGGCCTTGTGTGTACCCAGGCCACTCAAAAGCTCTGACACTTCTCTTCATTTACACGTGAGGGCATTCAGTCACAGAGATGTTAAGTAAGATGCTCATGACGCACAGCTATTGAAGCATAAGGCTGAAATTTGAACCTAGCTATCTGTGTCCTGAATCACACACACACACACACACACACACACACACGCACACACGAGAGAGAGAGAGAGAGAGAGAGAGAGAGAGAGAGAGAGAGGGAGGGAGAGAGAGAGAAGGAGGGAAAGAGGCAGATAGAAAGAGAGACAGAATGAACACACAGGGCCTGTAACCACTGCAAACGAACTCCAGACACATGCGCCACCTTGTGCATTTGGCTTACGTGGGTACTGGGGAATTGAACCTGGGTCCTTAGGCTTCCCAGGCAAGTGCCTTAACCTCTAATCTCCAGCCATATATATTTAATAGAAAAACCACACATAAGGCATACAATTGCAAATAAAATGATCAACCCAGACATTTCCACTACTGGCAATAGCTGGTCATTCTCCGGCTGCCTCTCTTTGTTCATTGATAGTTCTCTTTCAATGGGATCATGGTTCTTAATGACCTGCTGTTTTTATTGGTTTAGCCAGTGTGGGGTGCTTTGAATGTAAAATGTCCCCCATGGTGTGTATGATTAAGCCTCCTTCTTCTCCTCCTCCTCCTCCTCCTTCTTCTTCCCCTCACCCTTTTTCTTCTTCTTCCTCTTCCTCTTCCTCCTCCTCCTCCTCCTCCTCTTCTTCTTCTTTTTGTTGTTGTTTTTCAAGGTAGGGTCTCGCTATAGCCCAGGCTGACCTCAAGGGTATCCTCAAACACATAGCAATCCTCCTACTTCTGCCTCCTGAGTGCTGGGATTAAAATTGTGCACCACCACGCCAGGCTAGTCTTCCTCTTAGTCCCTAGCTGGTACTCTTCGGGAGGTGGAGCCTTGCTGGAGCGGGTGTGTCACTGGGGCAACTCATGAGGTCTATTTGTCCAGCCCTACTGGGTGCTCACTAGCTAGCTCTCTCTTGCTGCCACCTGCCAGCTGATGTGACAAGATGGAATGCCCAGCCCCTGCTCTGCCATGCTTTCCTGACTGATGAAACTTCCCCTCAAGACCATAAGCTGAAGTAAACCCTTTCCTTCCATATATTGCTTTTGGTCAAGTGTTTGGGCCCAGCTATGAGAAGGTAATTGCAAAAGAGTTCCACTTAGGGGCTGGCGAGATGGCTTAGTGGATAAGGCACATGCCTGTGAAGCCTAAGGACCCAGATTCGATTTTCCAGGTCCCACGTAAGCCAAATGCACATGGTGGCGCATGCATATGGAGTTTATTTGCAGTGGCTAAAGGCCCTGGCATGCCCATTCTCTCCCTCTCTCTCTCTATTTCTCTGGCTCTAATAAATTAAAAAAAAAGAGTTCCACTTAGAACACATTATTATGTGGTTCAAACAGAGTGTTGACATTCATTAGTTATACTAGTTGGCTGACTACTTTTGGTGAAATTTGGCTCTCTGCCAAACTGACTATTGTAGTTTGCTCAGTACCATGTCAAAATGAAAATAGCCATGGGGAATTTGCAGCTGATTACGTTTCTAATGATTATATTTATTATCCTAAAATTTGGAAGTGTAGATACCTGTGAGTATATTAATATATCATGTATATAGTGGCTCTGAGGATGGACCCAGGGCATTTGTGCATACTAGTTAAGTGTTCTACACCACCAAGCCTATATTCATAATTCTTATTTTTGTTATTTTCATTTTTTAAATTTTGCTTGCGTACACATCTGTTCATGTGTGTGTGTGTGTGTGTGTGTGTGCCACAGCACATGTGTGGAGATCAGAGGCCAACTTTCCAGTCACCTTTCACCATTCCACCTTGTTTGAAGAAGGGTTTCCCCTGACCTCCCTTCAGTATGGTTCTTTGCTGTGTGAGGCTCTAGCCACCAGGAAATTCTCTTCTCTCCGCCTCCCATCTTGCAGCCAGAGTCCTGGGGTTACAGACGCTTGCCAGGGCTTCTGGCATTTTACATGGGGTCTGAGGATCGAACTCGGGTAATCTGTCCTGAGTAGAGACTGCTGTATCCACTGAGCCATCTCCCTAGCTCTATTTTCATAATTCTCAGAGGCACACAGATATTCTCTTCCTTTATACTTCTGGGAAGAGGGTTTTAGGTTACAATGTCAGGTGAATGTTTATAGAATCGAGGCTTGGGGCTGGAGAGATGGCTTAGCGGTTAAGCGCTTGCCTGTGAAGCCTAAGGACCCCGGTTCGAGGCTCGGTTCCCCAGGTCCCACGTTAACCAGATGCACAAGGGGGCGCACGCGTCTGGAGTTCGTTTGCAGAGGCTGGAGGCCCTGGCGCACCCATTCTCTCTCTCTCTCTCTCTCTCTCTTTCTCTCTCTGTCACTCTCAAATAAATAAATAAAAAATTAAAAAAAAATAAAAAAAATAGAATCGAGGCTTGTGGATTGTGCGGTAGCAGCTACCAGGCCTTGTGGTCATTGATCTTGCTAATAATCCTCATAGGCTTGGCTAGTTGTCCTTGGGGCTGGCCTTAGCTGGAGCCCTTTGCTAGAGGCTCCCATCTCTCCAGTGTTGACAGTTTTCACTTGTTTTGGCAGCTTGTTTAATTGTGCCTGTAATGACGTTGCTAATGTTTGAGCTAAAAATAAATCCCCTGCTGTTGCTTGTGCCTGGCGCTGTCTATTCTGTTTCATTAATTATTGGAACTCAGCAAATCTCACTTTCCCTCTGCATCTTGGTAGAAATCAGCTATTGAGCTCGTTTGTTCTTAATTTTAAACAAGCAGTGTCTTTGGTTCTATGATACAGCAATATGAAGACATAGGTTTCAGAGAGTAAAAGCTCTGCCCAGTGCTTCCCCTACTTTAACAGCTCCATGCTTGATCACCTGCAAGGGGAGTGCTGCCAACTTCAGCCTGGCATGCGCAGGGTGCTGGTGAATGCCCTACTTGCTGTCTCTTGTGTTTATGGCACAAATTCTTGTGTTCTTTGGGTTACTGCTCTCTCTGAGGACTGGCAATGGAAAAGGGATCCTTGCCCCTATTCCTTCTCTGGCTAAGAGCACATTCAGCCTTGATGGGCCATCTGCCTTTTGTCTTCTTCATTGAACCTGTGTCAAGGGCTTCCTGTCTCATTCTCTAAATGGCAACAAGGAAACCTGTATAGTATCTAGATTAAAAAAAAAAAAAGATGGGCTGGAGAGATGGCTTAGTGGTTAAGCGCTTGCCTGTGAAGCCTAAGGACCCTGGTTCGAGGCTTGGTTCCCTGAGACCCACGTTAGCCAGATGCACAAGGGGGTGCATGCATCTGGAGTTCGTTTGCAGTGGCTGGAAGCTCCGGCATGCCCGTTCTCATTCCCTCTCTCTCTCTCTCTCTCTCTCTCTCTCTCTCTCTCTCTCTCTCTCTCTGTCTCTTTCTCTCTCTCTCTGTCACTCTCAAATAAATAAATAAAAAATGAGCAAAAAAAGTTTTAAAAAAGAGAGAGAGAGAGAGAGAAGCTGGAGAGATGGCTCAGAAGTTAAAGGCACTTGATTGCAAAGTCTGACAGCTTAAGTTCGATTCCTCAGTACCCACGTAAAGCCAGATACGTTAAGTGACACATGCATCTGGAGTTTGTTTGCAGTGGCAAGAGGCTTTGGTACACCTCTCTCAAATAAATTTAAAAAACATTTTTTTAAGTATTTTGTAGTTGACCACTGAATCCAGTTTGTCGGCAGCTTAATATTACCAAGGCTCGTGTGTTCTATTTGTGGTTCCCATGAGGGAGAGGGAACAGGGATGTTGGGCCCTTCTCTTGTTCATCACCATGGGCTCTGGGAAGTTCTCATCCTGCCCCCTGAGGATGGCCCTTGTGCTTTAAAACATCTGAAGCTGGGGCTAGGGGCTTGACTTAACGGCATTTGCCTGCAAGGCCTAAGGACCCAGATTTGATTCTCCAGAATGCACTTAAGCCAGATGCACATGGTGGTGCATGCATCTGGAGTTCGTTGGCAGTGGCTGGAAGCCCTGGTGCACCCATTCTCACTTTCTCATAAATAAATAAAGATTTTTTTTTTTTTAATTTGAAGTTGTACAAAATACTATTTGACTGCCCATGGCTTTCAAAACATATTTACTAGCTGGGCGTGATGGCGCACGCCTTTAATCCCAGCACTCAGGAGGCAGAGGTAGGAGGATCGTTGTGAGTTCGAGGCCACCCTGAGACTCCATAGTGAATTCCAGGTCAGCCTGGGCTAGAGTGAGACCCTACCTCGAAAAACCGAAAAAAAAAAAAAAAAAAAAACATATTTACTACTTCCTCTTGTCTAAGATGGAGCCTTCCCCATGTTGGGAATGGTCTAGAAAATTGCCCATTGAAGATAGCTGTGGTTATGGAAGTCTTTAGGCGTTTCCCTGACTGGACCCTCTCTCCCGGCCCCCTCCCCTTACCCCTTCTAGACTCACTCAGTGGTACAGCCCTTTTCATCTTTCCTCATCCTCTGAATAGCCTTGGGAGCAACGCTTTCATGCTTTTTGGATAATCCACTGTGAGTCATAGTGGTTGGAAGCCACATTAACGGAACATGCTTTTGCCCATGTTTGTTGTGGTGGTGTTTAATCTTGCTTGTCCACTTGGCATGACTTAGCATCACCTAGGAAATAAGTCTCTGGGCTTGTCTGTGAGGATGTTTTCAGAGAGGTTTAACTGAGGTGAGAAGACTCGCCCTGAATGTGAGTGGCACTGTTCATTAGCTTGGGATCCCAGATCAAATTTTAAAAAAAGAAAGCAAGCAGAACGCTGGCATTCATGTCCCTCGGCTTCCTGACCGTGGATGTGATGTAGCAGCCTCTTCACAATCCTGCCACCACGCCTTCACTGCTCTGCTGGATGACCTTTGGACCATGAAACCAGATAGACCCAGATAGTCCTCCTTTAAATTGTTTTTGTTGATTATGGTCACAGACAGGAGAGAAGTAACTAACATAGGACCCAAGTACAATCATAAAATTCACTTATATTTCCTACCTCCCTTATGCATATAACCTAAAGGGACTATTACTCAATATTTTTAGTGCACTTATGTTTTTTATATTTTATCTATTTATTTGAGAGGAAAAGGCAGATAAAGAGAGAGAAAGAGAATGGGTATGCCAGGGCCTGCTAGCCACGACGGATGAACTACAAATGCATGTGCCACCATGTGTATCTGGCTTACATGGGTACTAGAGAATTGAATCTGGGTCCTTAGGCTTCTCAAGCAAGTGCTTTAACCACTAAGCAATCTCTCTGGCCCATGCACTTGTGTTTTGACTACAACCTATTGCAGGAGGTCAGGTATAGCATTTTTTAAAATAAAACATTTTCCTTATTTACTTATTTATGAGAAAGGGGAGCATATTAAAAAAAGAAAGGCACACTAGGGCCTCTACCCACTGCAAACAAATTCCAGATGCATGTGCTACTTCATGCATCTGGCTTTATGTGGGTACTGGGGCATTGAACCTGGGTCCTTAGGCTTTGCAGGCAAGTGCCTTACAACTGACCATCTCTCCAGCCTCCACGATAGAGCATTTTTTACTTGTGACATCATATTGGCACTCAGGTTTCAAATTTTGGAGCATTTTGAATTGCAGATCAGGGTTGCTGGTGTTTTATCTACCTTTCATCAGCTCATGACATTTGGCTTGTTTCTACTTTTGGCTAGTAAGAGTAATGGTGGGCGGGAGTGATGGCTCTTCTGTTAAAGGCACTTGCTTGCAAAGCCTAATGGTCGGAGTTCCATTCCCCAGCACCCATGTAAAGCCAGATGCACAAAGGGGCACATGCATCAGGAATTCATTTTCAGTGGTAAGAGGCACTGGCATCCCCATTTCTCTCTCTCTCTCTCAAATAAACAATAAATTAAATATTAAAAGGTATGGTGCGATGAACATTCGTGAACAATATTTTGTACAGGTGTGTGTTTCTAGTAACTTTGATACAGATATAGGAGTAAAATTGATGGGTCTTACCATAGCTGTGTGATCAGCATCTAGAGGAACTGCAAATGGTGAATGAGGCTGTACTTTCTCCATGTTCTCACCAACACTTGCTTCACCCAAGGTCATGAAGATACACTCCTGTGTTTGCCTCTAACAGCTTTATAGGAACACTTGCCTGTGATTCTGATATCCTTGTGGAGATGGGTTTTGTGTGTCTTGTGTGGAAGGGACCTCACTTGCCTCTTCGCATGTGATGGTCAGTTGTGCCAACGGGATTGGTTGGAAAGATTATTCTTTACCCAGTTAATTGTTTGCCAACTTTGTTGGGATGCAGCTGATGTAAGGCTTTCATTCTGCACTTCCAGTGTGGGAAATATGTTTGTTTTTGCCTGATTTCCTGTTGAGTTGTGACATCATTTTGATGGCGTTGGCTTTCATAAGCAAGCTGCTATTTTCCTCTTAAGGCTTTCAACGTGGCTTCTTTTTTCTGCAGTCTTAGCATTTTTAACTGTGGCATGTTCTGAAGAGATCCTTCTCTGATCATGCCTGTCTGGAGTTTTAAATGCCTCTTGTTCTTAGATGTCTATTTCTTTTCCTAGATTTGAGAAATTTTGCTGTGGTCTTATAACCTGGTTTTCACCACCTTTACTTTTCATTTTTACTGTTTCTGCTTATGTGTGGATAGTGGGGGGGTGTGGTATGTAACGTATACGTGTTTGCCTGTGTGGCTCCCCATGCGATCGCCTATGACAGGGTAGACTCGCCTGCAGTGGCTCGAGTGGTGTGCCCTTTACTGATCCTGCAGCTCGCTGTATACTCCTGCTTGCATAGGAAGTCTTCTCAAACACCGAGCCATCTCTCCAAACCGACCTTTATTTCTTACCCCAGCTTTTTCTTCCACCCCCTGGATTTGGGGGTGGATCTTCTTGGTGAGACATTTTCTCTCGAGAACTCAATGCCCAGTTCTCCTTGGAGAAGAGACTATAAACTGCTGCAACAGCAACAAGATCTAGAAATGCACTTTAAAAATCCATTAAAACCAACTACGGCATGAGTAATGACCACAGAACAATAAATGGCAGAGGTGATACAGAATCTTCCCGTGGGCATGGGCGGAGACCAGGCAGGTCAAGTGGCTGCCAGAGCTGTCAGCTTTGTGTGCCAAGAGCCTCTGTTGGCCACGCTTAGCCTTCCAGTGGGTGGGCCAGGTACGTCTGTCCTTCTGTGCTCCAGAGACTCCCAGTTTGTACGCCCTGAGGTGGTCACTCTTCTAGCCACGAGTGTCTTCCAAGTCTGTTGGGGGGAAGAGAGAAGCAAATGACAGTGAGATCTGTACTATGGGCTAGAATCAGGGCTTTTAAGTCCCAGCAACTAAGATACCTGCAGGTGGGACGAGGCTGTTGGAAGTCAAGTACCATGCTGGAGAGTTAGAGTCCGTAGTCTACTGGTGATGAACCTCACCGCTGATGGGAGGTCCTAGAGACTGGCCCACCAGCTGAGTTCAGGAGGGGGGCTGTCGGCCTCTGTAGTTATCCGTGGGTAATAGAATTGATTCCTAGTCACTGAGGGCTTCTTTGAAAGGTTGCACAAATCTCTGAAAATAATGTGATAAACATTCATATTGGAACAACTCATTTGCCTGATCTTCTTTTCCCTATTTATTTATTTATGGGTTTCTTTTTGAAGTAGGGTCTTGCTGTAGCCCAGGCTGACTTATTATCCTTAAACTCCTAGTACCCAAGGTAGAGAGAAGGCCATGCTCACGTCCTGTAAAAAACCAGCAGTTTGATTGAAGCAATCAGAAAGCTTGAGGACCCTGTCTTACTTAACCAGGTTTCTTGTTCACCCCTCTGGGGCTTCTTCTGTGGTAGCAGTTAGCTGATTGGAGAGTATGTCCTCACCTTGCCAGCATGACTGCTACCAAGCTGTGGTGTGAACACTCGGTCTCGGGGTCCCTGAAAAAGACCCAGGGCCAGCCTGGAGCCCACCCCATCTCTGAGATCAAATTGAATCTTCCGAATCTCAAAGAAAACCCTTCTAGGCTCTTTCACGCTTTCTTTTGGGGCAGTAGAGGCTCTGTGGTGTGGGAAGGCGGGGGGATGTCTTCGCTATTCATGGTTGTTGGTTGTTGACGGAGTCAGAGGAAATTTTGACCTTCAGAAGTTTTGAAGAATGGGGCCTCTTAGGAGGAAGAAAAGGAGGAGGAGGACGTGGAGGAGGAAAAGCCCTGGCTTTCTTCTCTGCTTGCTGGGACGTGCAGGCCCTGGTAGGCATCCTTCCAACTCACAGTGGCACTAATATCACAGGAATTTCCCTTGGGAAGGAAGAAGGTGGGGTTGCATACATTGGATTTGTTGTCAAAAGACAAACACCTTTGTTTTTATTTATTTATGAGACAGAGAGAGAGAGAAAATGGATATGCCAGGGCCTCTAGCCACTGCAAGCAAACTCCAGATGTATGTGCTACCTTGTGCATCTGGCAAGTGCCTTAACCACTAAGCCATCTCTCCAGCCCTAAAATTGATCTCTCTTCATTTGCCCTTCTGTGGAGTCTGCACTTGTCACTTCTTTGTGAGTCACGAGACACAGACTCAGAGCCACTGGCTTGAGAGGCTCCGTTGCACTCAAAACTGGTACCATGATTAAGCAGCCCTGGGTAAGGTATGGTCCTGCCAAGTCAGTGCCTCTCCTCCACTTTTGCAAGGTGACCAGAAGATCACCGCAATCAATCGCTTAAAGGGATCAGTCTGGCTCTTCCAGGGTGATTGCTTCTGCTCTGGGTTACAGTTTTATGACATGGGTCATTGCCCTCGTCTTAGGGGAGGAGTAGTCTGTTCTTCTAGACTTTTCTCTTCCTGAAATCCAAGGCGATTGCAGGATTAAGACAATGATTTATCTTTGTGCCTTCGGCTGTGAAGGGGAAGGGGTCTTGAAATAGGTTAGAGAGACAGATACTTCTCAGTGATTAAGATGCCATTACCCTTAAGCAAGTGACTTAAAGTAAAAGAGACAGACACAAAATGAAGGGAGAGGTACCAGGCTTCATTGTGCTGTGAGGTCCTTGTGGGCCTGAGTGAAGAGTCCATGCGCTTTAGCAAAAGTAGCTTTAGGGCTGGAGAGATGGCTTAGCAGTTAAGGTGTTTGCCTGAAACACCTTAACAGGACCCACATAAGCCAGATGCACAAGAGGGCACATGTATCTGGAGTTCGTTTGCAATGGCTGCAGGCCCTGGCATGCCCATTCTCTCCCACCTTTCTCTTTTATTTTAAACATATTTTTTTAATTATTTATTTATTTATTTGAGAGTGACAGACACAGAGAGAAAGACAGGTAGAGGGAGAGAGAGAGAATGGGCGCGCCAGGGCTTCCAGCCTCTGCAAACGAACTCCAGACGCGTGCGCCCCCTTGTGCATCTGGCTAACGTGGGACCTGGGGAACCGAGCCTTGAACTGGGGTCCTTAGGCTTCACAGGCAAGCGCTTAACCGCTCAGCCATCTCTCCAGCCCCCCTTTCTCTTAAACAAATAAACAAACAAACAAATAAATTTTTTAAAAAAGTAGCTTCCAAGTGCTCAGTATAGTGGAATAGCAATCTGGACTTGGAGGAAACTCTTGCTCTTGCCAACAAATAGGAACATGGATTGAGGCTCAATGCTCTTTGGGGGAAAATGGGGAAGACTGCATTTCTCCCACATGTCAAATGTACTGATGTTTCGTACATTATTCCAGGGATTGGATCTTTCCATGTCTTTTGTTATTTTTGGTTTGTCCGTCAGTACTGGGGTTTGAACCCGGGACCTTGTGCACACTAGGCAAGTGCCCCAATGCTGAGCTATACTGTCAATATTGCCTTTTAAAAAATCACTAATCAATGCCCTCCCCCAAAACCATTTTTTGTGGAAAAATATTTGGATTTGTGCAACATTATTTTTTATTATTATTTTAAGAAGGCTTGCACTTTGTCAGAAAGACTACACTGTGGTCAGGTCACCTCTAAAGCCTCCCCCTCCCCTTTTTTTGGTCTCACTTTAGCCCAGGCTAACATGGAATTCACTATGTAATCTCAGGGTGGTCTTGAACTCATGGAGATTCTTCTACCTCTGCCTCCCAAGTACTGGGATTAAAGGTGTGCACCACCACGCCCAGCTACCTAAGGGTCCTAGGAGGCTGGAGAAGCGCTTCGGCTTTAATGATATATTAAGAGAAAAAGGAAGGAAAAGTGGGGAGGAAGACATCCCTTGTTATGGCAGAAGTCACATATCATGTTTTCTACATATACATAGTACATGTGTGTGTGTGTGCATATATTTGGTATATGTATGTACCATGCGTGGTGTATGCATCTGTGTGCATAGATGTGTGGGCCCCATGTGCACGCATGTAGAGACCAAAGGGAGATGCCTGGGTATCCTCCTACATCACTTTTCCATCTTATTTCCTTGAGACAACGTCTCTCACTGAACCTGGAGTTTGTGCCATTTTGGTGAGATTGTCCCCTCTCTCCCCCAGTGCTGGGATTATAGGCGTGCGAAGCCCTACACAGCTTTTTACATGGGTGCTGGGGATTGAACCAGGTCCTTGTGTTTCTGCAGCAAGCACGCTTACCACTGAACCATCTTTTCTACCCCCAAAGTTGTTTTTAACTTTTTTGTTATTTATTGACAACTTCCATGATTATAAACAATATCCCATGGTAATCCTTTCCCTCCCCCCCCCCCAAAATATTTTTGTATTAACTCAGAAGCAGTTAAGACACATGCCTGCCTTATGATGCTCTTATTTAGAACTAAACCATTGTTCACCGTTTGGTTCGCTGTCTCCCAGCCTTATTACTGCCCAGCAATCCATACTGTGAGGCTCCAGGATGCCTGAGCAGGCATATTAATTAGGCTCTCTTTCTCTCAATGAAGAGAGGGTCTGTGTGGCAATAGGAGGTTCTTCTGAATGGACAGAAAGAGCCTTCACTAATGTGTTTTTCCTTTCAACTTCTGCCAACTGAGAATGTTAGGAATGTCAGGAATTTTCTTTTTCCACTTGTCTTTATTTGAGCCTTTCTGGGCTTTAGGCTCTTTGTGGCATCTACCCTTGACTGTCCCTGGCCTTGGCTGGCATTGCATTCCAGGGAAGGGTGAGCCTTTCTGCCTGGGAGCTGGCATCTGAGATCTGCAGACAAGCATTGGCGACTCCCTGGCTGCATCTGGCTTACAAGGGGACAGAGCGTTTCTCTGAAAATCATGCTACAAAACACATCCTGCAAGTTCCGGTACCCAATGCCAGAGCATTCTAGCTTGGGTAAATCTGATCTGGAGAGGCAGGGCCCAGCTAGAGCTGGGCTGGTGCAGAGACTTCCTGTCTTTTCCTCCACTGCCCACTCTGACTTGCACAATTTTGCTGTTGTGAAATGTAGGATACCACAAACCTGCCACTGAGGACTTTTTGTTTTGTTTGCTTGTGTATATGTGTGTGAATGCATGTATGTGTGTCCTTGTGGCACCCCATGTGTTCACCTGTGGTAGGGGTGCTTGCTTATGGTGGCCGGAGCCGAATGTGACCCACTCCATTGTTTTTCCTCCTCTTCCTCCTCCTCTTCTTCTCATTATTATTGGTTTATCAAGGTAGGTTCTTGCTCTAGCCCAGACCAATCTGGAATTCATGATGTAGTCTCAGGCTGGTCTTGAACTCACAGCAATCTTGCTACCTCTGCCTCCTGAGTGCTGGGGTTAAAGACATGCACCACCAGGCCCGGCTTTGGGCATTCTTATTTGAGCTGGAGCTTCTTAATGATCCTGGAGCTTACTGGATTTTATTTCCCCTGCAAGCCAGGGCAATTCCCTGATCTCTTTTCTCCCCTTTGTGGGACTGGGGTTACAGGTATGCGTGGCCATGCCCAGCTGTTTACATGGGATTTGGGGATTCGAACTCTGGTGGTTTCAGGCCTGTCTCTGGCTCTTCTGCAGGAAGCACACTTAACTTCTAAGCCATCTATTCAGCCCCAATTAAGGAATTTTTAAAAGTATTTTTTATTGATTTATAAGGGACAGAAGTGGGGGGAGGCTATAGGCTTGCCAGAGGCTCTTACCTCTGCAAATGAACTCCAGACACATATGCTACTTTGTTCATCTGGCTTTATGTAGACACTGGAGAATTGAACCCAGGCCACCAAGCTTTGCAAGCAAGTGCCTTTAACCTCTGAGGCATCTCTCAAGTCGCCTATTAAGGAATTTTGTCTAAAGCACAGCAAGAGGCCTAAAAGATGAAGAGATTTCCCAGAATAACACTAGTGTGCTGCTGAAGTGTGAGTGTGCATGTGTACAGCCTCATGTGTGATGTGAAGAGAGGTGTGTGCTATAGGTACGTGTTACAGTCTGAAGAATCCAGACAGGCAAGGTAAGCAGGTCTCCAGGGATGAAAGGCCTCCAGTGACCTCAGGATCTCCCGCTAGACCCAACCTCCTAAAGACCCCACCATCTCCCAGTATCTTCACCCAGGGGAGGATTCCTTTCCCACATGGGCCACTGGGGGATATTCAAGATCCAAATTGTGTGATGCTGTTGAAAGATAGTGGATGGGCTGGAAGGATGGCTTAAACACTTATGGCATTTGCCTGCAAGGCCAAAGGACCCAGGTTCAATTCCCCAGAACCCATATTGGCCAGATGCACAAAGGGGCGCACGTGTCTGGTGTTCGTTTGCAGTGGCTGGAGGCCCTGGTGTGCCCATTCTCTCTCTATCTGCCTCTTTGTCAAATAAATAAATAAATTATAAAATATTTAAATAAAAAAGAAAAGAAAGATAGTGGGACCTATAGGAGGTGGAACCATGTGGAAGGTCACTTGAGGGTATGCACTCCGGGTCCCTTTCTCTTCCGTCTCTTGTTCCCTAGCCCCTGATGAGCGGCTGGGCTCTGTCATGTGCACCTCCCACAATGTGCTTTGTCATCACAGACTAAAATCAACAGTTGATTTCAAAATCAAAAGTTGATTTCAGGATGAAACATCCAAATCTCCAAGACAAGATAAACCCTATCACCTTTAACATTTAATGTATGTATATTCCTAAGTACGTGGCTGCATGCGTGTGTTTATGTTGTCCTCAGTCAGGAACACCATCCACCTACTTCAGACAGGGTCTCTCTCATTAACATGGAGCTCATCAGTGAGGCTAGACTCACCAGCCAGTGAGCCCAAGGGATCCTTCTGCCTCTGCCTCCCCAGCGCTGGGGTTACATACACGTTCCATCATACCTTGTATTTTATGCGGGTCCTGGGGATTGAACTTGGGTCCTCATGCTTACAAGGCAAGCACTTTACTGCCTGAACTATCTCCTTAGCTTCTCCTTTAATTTTTTTTGAGTTCATATTATCGGGTGTTTTGTTATAATGATAGAAAGCTGACTGACAGCATTTATCCACAAAAGCTGAGGAGTCCAAGAAGCTCAAAGTGCTTCAAGCCCATTTCCTTCATCTCTTACCATGTGGACATCCAGCCATTAAAAACCAAATAGCCAGGCTGGAGAATGGCCTAGCGGTTAAGATGCTTGTCTGCTAAGCCTAAGGACCCATGTTCTACTCTCCAGATCCCACATAAGCCAGGTGCACAGTGTTGCAAGCACAGGGGTCCCACGTGTGCACAAGGGAGCGCATGCATCTGGAGTCAACTGCAGTTGCTGGAAGCCCTGGCACACCAATTCTCCCTCTCATCCCCTCTCCCACTCTCATATAATAAAAAGGCAGCATGTTGGGCTTGCTTCAAAAAAACAAAAACAAAAACAAACAAAAAAACCCAAGCAACCATATGCCCAAACAATATAGATAGCCATTTCCTTAAAGAGGCACATTGGCTTTCCACAATTCTATTTCTTCTAAGTGATAAAATGACAGCTGAGGACTGGAGAGATGGCTTAGCAGTTAAGGCACTTGCCTACAAAGCCAAAGGACCCATGTCCGACTCCCTAGTACCCACATAAAACCACATGCACAAGGTGGCCATGTGTCTGGAGTTTGTTTGCAGTGTCTAGAGGCTCTGGTGTGCCCATTCTCACTCTTTCCCTCTCTCTCTCTCACAAATATATACATAAAATATTTTTTTAATGACACCTGAAAGTTTTCTGATAACTGTAATTGGGAGTCTAGATATCTTATTATTTAATGAAGGCAGGGCTTTGAATTAACAACTGTAATGCCTGTTTTCTAATAACTTTTCAAGGTAAGATTTAAAAACACATTCTGGGGACTAGAGAGATGTCTCAGCAGGCCAGAACACTTCTTACGCAAGCATGAGGGCCTCATGGGCCTGAGACTGCCCAAGTTCAATTCACCAGCTCCCACATAACAGCTGGGCAAGGCCATGTAGGTCTATACCCCTAGTTATATGGGGAGCAGAGACCAGATACTCACTGGGACTCACAAAAACAACAAATTCAACCATGCAGATTAGCAATGGAAAAGGACATCCAATATTCTTCTCTGGTCTCAGCATGCACACATGGGGCACACATGTGCACAAACATTCACACACCACACCATAATACTACATGCACCCTCTCCTCTGGCCTCAGCATGCACACATGGGGCACACATGGGCACACAACACACCATACAAATACACTTAAAAAATGAATAAAAATAAAGATTTATGGGCTGGTGAGATGGCTTCATGGTTAAGGTGCTTGCCTGCTCAGCCTAAGGACCCATGTTCCATCTCTATCCAGATTCCACATAAGCCAGATGCACAAAGGTGACTCAAATGTAAGGTTACACATATGCACTTGGTGGTGTAAGTGTCTGGAGTTCAATTCAGTGGCTGAGGCGCTGGCATGCCAATTTTTTCTCTCCCTCTTTTCTCTTTCTCTCTCTTACTCTAATAAATAAATAAATAAATAAATAAATAAATAAATAAATAAATAAATAAATATTTACAAGCCTTTTGTGATTATGAACTTTATTTCTGGAAGAATTTTTCATCTATGATCATCCTATTAGTGTTTTTGACCCTGCAGAAATTAAATTTTGTTATATTGGTCAGAGAACGACCGTGGTACATTTGTGTTCTCTTTGTATGGGAACAAGAATATGTGCTATGAGCCAGAAATGATTTATCTTCTTGTCCTCTGCAAATATCACCCCTCGGTCAATAAATTATTGAGTTTTAGAACCAAGACATCAACTTTTAACTCACTAAGACCCCATGCGTCTCCAGCAGTAATGTCCTTTAAGTGGCTTCACTAACAGATTTATATCAGAGTGATTCCGCTCTAAGGAAGGAAAGACTACATAATGCGTCACATACTGAGGTCTCTTCAATAATGCATGAGACCTGCCGCCACTGGCTGCTGGAGATGCGGCTCACGGCGTCAGAGCCCGAAGGGAAATCTGTCTCAGATGACGTCCACGGTTCATACCTCCCATGAATGAGTCACATGTCTTGACTCCTGAGAAATGAAGTTTATGCTGACTTCCTTTCTAAGGTGGAGGCTGTCTTGAAAAAGAAAAAGTGTACTTTTCGTAACTGGCTACAAAACTGCTTTCTGTGTATCCCCTACCCTTAGTCAAGCCAGGGTGTTTCAAGGTACATTGGTTTTCCTCCCTATGGGCAGGAATTCTAATTTATTTTGGTATGTGAGGAGTGGACTGCCAAAGGGTGGACTGAACATGAATTTATGAAGCTTAGTAGTTGTGACAAGCACGGACAGTCAGTGAATGTGGAAAGGCATGCGCGCCTCCCGTGAGATCGGGAGTGATGCGTAGAGGACAGAGGAGAGAGGCAGGACCACGGCTCAGCGTAGCTGTGAATGCCTTGGTCCACCCTGAGCTCCAGCCACTCTTTCCCTTTCTGCAAACCACGGAGGCTCCAGGGTGGTTTTCCTTCAGGGCATAGACTTGCATGGAGTGAGTCACATGGTTCCCCTATTCTCACCTCTGTACTCATCTCCTTTCCTCAGTAGATGATAAGGCCTCACAATTCCAGATATGGTTATTCCCATTTGGCAAGTATTGATGAATATTCAATGAGAAGTACCATGTGGGAAATAAAATGAATGATTACAGCTTTGTTGTTCACCAGAAATGTTTCAGCCTTCTTCCCTCCCTTCCTCCCTTCCTCCCTTCCTCCCTTCCTCCCTTCCTCCCTTCCTCCCTTCCTCCCTTCCTCCCTTCCTCCCTTCCTCCCTTCCTCCCTTCCTCCCTTCCTCCCTTCCTCCCTTCCTCCCTTCCTCCCTTCCTCCCTTCCTCCCTTCCTCCCTTCCTCCCTTCCTTCCTTCCTTCCTTCCTTCCTTCCTTCCTTCCTTCCTTCCTTCCCAGCTCCCACCTTCATACATCAATAAAAATGTCTGACTTTTCAGCTTAAAATTCACTTTACCTAAAATCATTGTAAAATTTTATACCATCTAGTCTTGTATGTGTAAGATTTTCCAGAAATCCTGCTGTTACCGTTTTGAAGAATATCATATAACTCTGGCACATACACATACATTCCTGTCTATGCCTGCCTTAAATTATATCAGATGTGCTGCCTTTCTCTTAATGCTATATCAAAAGTACCCTTTTCTATAAATCTGTGTGTTGTCACTGGCTGACCTTAGGTGGGCAAGAAAATTTGCTTGGCAGAGCTGGCAACCAGCCAGACCTGAGGCTATGCAGCCACTGCTCCTTGCCCCTCCCTGGTGGCTCTACAAGGGTCTCTTGTTCTTTCTCAGTGGTGTTTCCCTCTCATGGGAATGCCTCTTTTTCTTACTGCCGTCTAACTCTAATGAGATTGCTGTGGGTCAGTTATATTCAAAAACAATGAACAGAAAATTCAGAGGATGGGCACATTTAAAATAAAATCTGCTTGACTTTTGGCCAAGGAGGAGAGAGAAATTTCACCAGTGTATGTGTCATTAGGGAGCAAACTTTATTATCTAATATAAGTCCTGGAAAAAAACAAACAAACAAACACAATCCTAGCAGGAATCTAGAGCTCCTATAAAGGATATGTAGTATAAAGTCTTAATGCCTAATTTGGTAAGGCTTAAAACCCATTTGTTCCTTGTGACCTAAAATTGTTCTTTTTTTTTTTTTTTTTTTAAACAGTTTCATTCGCTGGCCCCTATGTACTATCGGGGGTCTGCTGCAGCTGTCATTGTGTATGACATCACTAAGCAGGTAAGGATGGTTCTCTTAGATGCCATTAGTGGCAACTGTCATAGGCAGGGCACTGCATAATCTCACCAGAGCCTGGGAAGAACTTCCACAGTGTGGTAGGCAGGACAACAAGAGCTATGTATTGAGCGTACTGAACCCACGTGTGACAAAGCAGCTTAGATTTAGCGACTCAATTAAAATAGCAGGGGCTGGAGATATGGCTCAGTGCTTAAAGTGCTTGCTTATGAAGTCTAAGGACTCAGGTTCAATTCCGCAGTACCCATGTAAGCCTGATGCACATGGTAGTGCATGTGTCTGGAGTTCATTTGCAGTCGCTAGAGGCCCTAACATGCCCCCCCCCCCCTTGCAACTAAATAAAATAGCAGACTTTTTGTGGAGGCAGGGTCTCATTCTATCCCAGGCTGATTTGGAATTCACCTTGTAGTGGTGGTGGCTGGCCTCAAACTTAGTGCAATCCTCCTAACCTCAGCTTCCTGAGCCACCATGCCCCCAAGTGAACACTTTTGTTTAGTTTGATTTTTCAAGGTTGGATCTCGCTCTAGCCCAGGCTGACCTGGAATTCACTATGTAGTCTCAGCTGGCCTTGAACTCACAGTGATCCTCCTGCCTCTGCCTCCTGAGTGTTGGGATTAAAAGCGTGTGCCACCACACCCAGATGAGCTTTCATTTTTTTTTTCAAATTTTCATCAACAACTTCCATGATTATAAAAATATATCCCATGGTAATGCCCTCTCTCCCCCCAGCATTCTTTTTTTTTTTTTAATTTTTATTTATTTATTTGAGAGCGACAGACACAGAGAGAAAGACAGATAGAGGGAGAGAGAGAGAATGGGCGCGCCAGGGCTTCCAGCCTCTGCAAACGAACTCCAGACGCGTGTGCCCCCTTGTGCATCTGGCTAACGTGGGACCTGGGGAACCGAGCCTCGAACCGAGGTCCTTAGGCTTCACAGGCAAGCGCTTAACCGCTAAGCCATCTCTCCAGCCCCCCAGCATTCATTTTTAAAAGTGATGTTTTAGCCACCGGGTAAGAAGGTGTACTGGGAAGCATTGACCCCCCCAACACAATAACTGACTTATGCAACTATGATCTAATACTGATACCCCACTGAAGAAAGCCGTCAGGAGAATGTGGAAGGGGAAACGGGATGTAAGAGGATAGTCCAATGGTAATACAACCAAGTTGCAATTTGTTCATACATTAAAGTTCCCAATTAAAAGTCTGACTTTTCATATTAGCAATCACTCTTGTTAGTAGTTTTCTCCATAATATTAGCATTTTAAGAAAAATAATTATTTTAAGTTTTGCATGTTTTGTTGGTATAGATATTTTCTGTTAGTGGTTCAACTGCACTGCTAAAAGGTCAGAGATAATATTTGTATATATAAAGGTAAATATGTGTGTGTTTATAGGCAGCTGTACCCCTTTATCTGTGGTTTCATGTTCTGTAGTTGTAGTTACCCAAGGTCAACTGCTGCCCAAAAATACTGAATGGGAAAATTCCAGAAATAAACAGATCATAACTTTTAATTAATTTCAAATATACTGTTATAATTATCTCATTTTTATTATTAATTTCTTATTGTGCCTTATTTATACATTAGACATTGTCAAAAATATGTATATTTAAGACAGAAACATAACATGTATAGGATTAAGTATGATCCACAGGTTTAGACATCCACTGAGGATCCTGGAACATGTCCCCTATAGGTGAAGGGGATTCGAATACATATAATAGAAATATATTTTTATTTATTTGAGAGAAGAGAGAGAGAGTATGGGTGTATGGTTGCACCAGGGCCTCCTGACACTGCAAACAAACACCAGGTACATGCACCACTTTGTGTGTCTGGCTTCATGTGGGTACTGGGGAACCCAACCCAGACCAGCATGCTTTGCAAGCATGACTTTAACTGCTGAGCCATCTTTACAGCCATGGAATATATGTTTTTTAATTTTTATTTATTTGCAAGGAGAGAGAGGGAAAGAAAATGGGTGCACCAGGGCCTCCAGCCACTGCAAATAAACTACAGATGCATGCACCACTATGCACATCTGGCTTTAAAAATTTTTTTTTCATTTTAGAGAGAGAGAGAGAAGTGGTGTGCCAGGGCCTTAGCCACTGCAATTAAACTGCAGATGTTCACGCCACCTACTGGACATGTACAATGTTGCACTTGCCTCACCTTTGTGCATCTGCCTTATGTGGGATCTAGAAAGTTGAACATGGGTCCTTAAGTTTTGCAGGCAAATGCCTTACTCACTAAATGATCTCTCTAGTCCACATCTGCATTTATGTGGGTACTGGGGAATCAAACCCTGGTGATTAGGCTTTGTGGGCAAGCATAAGAACAGCTGAGCTTAGCTGGGTGTGGTGGTGCACACCTTTAATCCCAGCACTTGGGAGGCAGAGGTAGGAGGATCACCGTGAGTTTGAGGACATCCTGAGACTACATGGTGAATTCCAGGTCAGCCTGAGCTAAAGTGAGACCCTACCTTGAAAAACAAAAACCAGAACCAAAACAAACAAACAAACAATAAAGAACATCTGAGCCATCTCGCCAGCTCCTGGGACATTATCCCTGAAATATATTTTTAGTTATCCTGTTGAGGCTTTTGGATATTTATCAACAAATAACTGGCAGTGTTTAATGACTTTTCCCCATTCTAGCAAATTGCATTATCCCCCTCCCCCAAATGCTGACTGCACATGACCATTAGCTTCCTGACCCATTGCTGTTGCATTCCATGAGTCCTGGCCACTTCTCCCTAAAGGTGTCCACCTTTGGCCTCTGTCCTTGAGGAGGGCAATGACTCAAGAAGGTCAAAAGGGAAACAGAAGGGCTCTAACCAGATGAGTCCTTTTCTTCATCTCTTAAACAAGCCCAGACATCCACTTGCCCTGTTAGACTTATTCATATGATGTCAGGGCTGTCATCTTCAATTACTGTTGCTTATAGAAAATTTATTCACAGGACTGATTTTCTTAACTTCCTCAGGTTTTACATTTTGGAGAAAGAATCTTCCACAGATTGTCACTTAGCTATGGTTAACCATGACAGTCTCCTAAAGATGTTTTTCCCCATTAACTTATAGGAGATTTAGGGCTGTAGAAATGGCTTAGTGGTTAATGCACTTAACCTGTAAAGCCTGACGGCTTGGGTTTGAGTCCCTAGTACCCACCTAAAGCCCAGTGCGCAATGTGGCACATGCATCTGGAGTGGCTAGAGGGCCTGGCACACCCATTCTCTCTCGCGTGCGCGCCTTACAAATAAATAAAATAAAATACTTTAAAAAATTCCATGAGAGTTGTATTTCTAGGTGGTTAAAACATCTTAACAGGTGTCCTCCTGATTCATCTGCACTTTTGGTTTAGGATTCATTTCGTACATTGAAAAAATGGGTTAAAGAACTGAAAGAACACGGCCCAGAAAACATCGTAATGGCTATTGCTGGGAACAAATGCGACCTCTCAGATATCAGGTAAGAGATGTTTAAAGTTTTGTTGTATGGAGTTCACTTGTCCTTGATCCCCAAATATCTGTGAGTATGAAGCTATTGCCTGTGTTGTGTCTGCTTCTGGTGTGATAACGGGGTTGAAGCCCCCCACCGGTGGTCATCAGTGCACACTATTCAACCAGAGGAGAAGTGCAGAAAAATGGCACAAATCCGATGCTTTACATAATGACAAATATTAAAATCACATCACCTATACATAACACAGCCACATCTCCGACTCCAGGTATCTTTGGAGTAGATTGTTTTAAATTTTATAGATGTATTTATTATTTTAGAGAGAGAGATAGAAAGAGACAGAGAGAATGGGCGTGCCAGGGTCTCTAGCCACTGAAAATGAACTTCACGTGCATGGGCCACCTTGTGTATGTGGCTTTATATAGGTACTGGGGAATCAAACCCAGGTCATTAGACTTTGTAAACACACACCTTAACTACCCAGCCATCCCTGTTTTGTTATTTTTATTGTTACATTTCCATTATTATTACTACTACTAACACAATTTTAGTTTTTATGTGCAAATGACCATTAGAATTCTTGATAGTTTCTTTTTTTAAAAAAAAATTTGTTTGCATGAGAGAGAGAAAGAGTGTTTGTGTGTGTGTGTATGGGGGCACCAGGGCCCCTTGCTGGTTCAATTGAACACTAGACACTTGTATCGATTTTGTTTGTTTGTCTGTGTTTGAGGTAAGCCCAATAGACTGGCCTTTTTATGAGAGAAAGAGAGAATTGGCATGCTAGGGCCTCCAGCCACTGTAATCAAGCTCCAGACGTGTACACCACCTAGTGTGTATGTGCTACCTTGTGCATGCACCAATTTTGTGTGTCTGGCTTACATGGAATCTGGGGAGTTGAATATGGGTCCTTAGGCTTTGCAGGCAAGTGCCTTAGCTGTTAAGCCATCTCTCCAGTCCTTGTTTGTTTTCTTGTGAGGCAGGGTCTCGCTCTAGCCCAGGATGACCTGGAATTCACTATATAGTCTCAGGCTGGCTTGGAACTCACAGGGAGACCTCTGCCTCCCAAGCGCTGGGATTAAAGGTGTTTGCCATCATGCCCGGCACTTGCACCATTTTTTAAAATATGTATTTGTTTGCTTGTGAGAAAGAGTAAGAAAGGGAATGAGGAATGGCATAGGCGCGCCAGGGCCTCCAGCCACTGCAAACGAACTCCAGATGTGCCCACCACTTTCTGCATCTGGCTTTATGTGGGTACTAGGGAATCAAACCCAGGCTGGCAGGCTTTATAAGCAAGCACCTTTAACCACTGACCCATCTCCTCAGCCAACTTACAGCACTTTTTTCTTCTGGCCTACATGGGCAGCTTGGGAATTGAATCCCAGGCCAGCAGATTTTGCATGCAAGTGCCTTTAACCACTGAACCATTTTCCCAGCTACCAGGATTCTTCATATTTTCCATCTCATCTATTAACAGTTTTGGATTTTAACATAAAGATATAGTCCAGTCTATATCATGTCACTGTTTGGTTCTAAGATATGAATATTATACATTTTCTAGGAGCACTTTTAAGAGTTAACATCCTGACATTGGCTTATACAGCTTCCTTTACCTAATGTCTTAATCCATTTTTTATTGTTAGATCCAAATACTTATGACTTTTTTTTTTTTTTTTTTTTTTTTTTTTATAAAGAGAAGAGGTTTACTTAGTTTTGCCTGGAGGTTCAGAAGCAGGATGCTGGTGTCCTGGTGGGTCTCCTTGCTGTATTATAACGTGGTAGAAAAACCAAGGGAGTGAGCTGTGTGCAGAAGGGGTTACCTGGCAATATAGGGAGCCAAGGAGATCTAGGGACCAGTTTCTCTTTGCATAACAAGCCATTCTTAAAGCACCATCTAGAGTTCAATAAGAACCACATTAATCCCCTCTAATAGATTTCACCACACTAAGGACCGAGCCCCCAGCACATATAAACTTTTGGGGACACACTCAAAACATATTCAAAATGCAATGTGGCAACAAGAGTGTATTAGAGAGACTTGATAAAAGCTTTATCTAGCTTATTAAACTGGTTGCTTATTAAATTAATGTTAGTTAAACAGGGTGCATAGGCATTGGTGGCATAATGGTGAACACAGCTGCCTTCCAAAAGGGTGTATATTAGTTATTTCTTACTAAGACAGATCCTATTAGGACCCTAGTGTCTGAAACCAGTTGTTACTGAACCCCAGAGATACTGTGATTTTTCTTCTATATGTACAAATCTGTGATGAAGTTTAGTTTATGTACTAGGCACAGTAAAACAATAATAGCAATTCATAATAAAGTAGGCCACTTTAACAGCATATTGCAGAAAAGTTCTTTAAAACATATGAATTGTTTATCTCTGGAATTTTCCACTTGATGTCTTTGGGCACAATTTCCTGTGGGTAACTGAAACCATGGGAAGCAAAACCACTGATAGGGACATCTACTGTCACAACTTTGCATTGTTGCCAGTCCCTTGGGATCACTTAATTCTCAGGAATTCCAGTGGTTGATTTTCATAAGGCTAACTACACCATATCTCTGGTTTTGCTAATTCAAGTAGGAGTAAGCCAAAGTTAAATAAATAATGAAAATAGATCTTGCAAAAGTTCGCAACACGCTGTTTGACAAGTTGCTCTATTCTTTGGGATTACAGATGCTTTATAGCACATTGCATCAGGTTGGTTTAGGATAACATCCGCAAATACCACTTCATTGCTTGTTTATCTAGGAGTAGGACAAAACGTTAAACTCCCCAGACTTAATTCAGCCTTCCTCACTGTAATCCTGAAGCAAGCCGTTGCTTTCTTGTCACTGGTTCAGGGCTGCTGACCAGAAGCAGCTGAGGGAAGGAAAGGGTTTGTTTTGGCTAACAGTTTTGAAGTGAAGTGTCACCATGACAGGAAAAGCATGGAAAAACAGAGCCAGGTATCACATCCTTTCCCATCAGCTGGGAGGAAGCAGAAAGAGTGAGCTGAGCTAGCACTGACAACGGAGCTGAATCATTAAACCCCAGGGTCTGCCCTCAGTGACACACCTCCTCCAGCAAGGCTCCTCCTCCCAGAGGTCTCGCAATTTTCCTAAATTGCCACTAGCTGGGAACCACGTATTCAAAATACATGAGCCTATGGGGAATATTTCATTCAAGGCACCCCGATGGTTAAGGGGAACTTTGATAGAGACAAGAGTGGGTGTTGTATGGGGGGGGCGGTGTAGGCTGATGGACTACAATTTAAGCAGAAAACAATTTCAAGTTGAATGGAATGACTTAGGACTCTTAGTTACATGGAGCTGAAACTCAACTGAAATTAATTTTAGGGAAAAGAGGGATTTAATCCCAAGGTTTATAAAAATATATTTTATTTTTCTTTGTTTATTTGAGAGAGAGAAAAAAAATAGGCAGGGGGAGAGAGAATGGGCACACTAGGGCCTCCAGTCACTGCAAATGAACTCCAGATGCATGTGCCCCCTTATGCATCTGGCTTAAGTTAGTCCTAGGAATTGAACCTGGGTCCTTTGGTTTTGCAGACAAGCACCTTAACCACAAGCCATTTCTCCAGCCCTATTCCAAGGTTTATATCCAGATGGTTAAGAAAAAAAAAAAAAACAGGGCTGTGTTTTGCTTGGGTTTTGTATGTTCCAGTGTTTACCTCTGGAGAAATATTAGCCTGGCATTTTCTGTGTTTTAAGTGTTAAAAGACTTGCTATAAAAGGGTTTCTCCATGTCATTACAAGGCGCCTGTGGCCCATGGTGGTGGTTGTGGTGGGGATTTAGAAGATATGATGATATGATCCTGCCATCATGTGGAGAAGGAGAACTGGGTATATTTTTTCTTTCTTTCTTTTTTCCCCCAAGGTAGGGTCTTACTCTGGCTCAGGCTGACCTGGAATTAACTATGGAGTCTCAGCGTAGCCTCGACCTCACGATGATCCTCCTACCTCTGCCTCCCAAGAGCTGGGATTAAAGGCATGCGCCACACGCCTGGCTTTTGAGAACTGGGTATCTTGATGAGGGACAACCTTTAGATCAATGTGGTCTCCAGACAAAACATGTCCTCTGCATTCTGCTTCGCTAGCCAGCACCTCAAACCACACCATTCCCAAGGCGGAAGTCACTGTAACCCTCTGTAGACATTCTGATGTGTGTTCAGCTGATTCCTACAAATTCACTTCATGATGGTCTGGCCAACAGTCCTCCTGTCTCACTGCCATCTGTCAGTTCACTCACAACTCCTCACCCCCAAGGAATGACAGTCCAAAGCCTCCCAGTAACCGCCTCCAGTGGTCACATCAAGGGGCCAGGTTCTCTTCTTCCAGCAAATTCCTTTTCCCCTCTGTTTGGCCTCAGTGAGGTCTGAATGTGACTCCTCAATATCCTGCGGTTAAATACAAACTCATTCTAGATGGTTCTTTTTTTTTTTTTTTCCCAAGGTAGGGTCTCACTCTAGCTCAGGCTGACCTGGAATTCACTATGTAGTCTCAAGGTGGCCTCGAACTCACGGCAATCCTCCTACCTCTGCCTCCCAAGTGCTGGGATTAAAGGTGGGCGCCACTACGCCTGGCTTATTCTAGATGGTTCTTGCTTTTGATCATGCTGTAAAAGAAATGTCTCTCTGCAGTTCTTTTTTAAGCCTCTGAAGATTAGTTTCATGTTAGTAAATTTTTAAAAAATTATTTATTTATTTGTGTGTGTGTGTGTGTGTGTGTGTGTGTGTGTTTTCATGGGTGTGCCAGAGTCCGCTGCTAGTGCAACCATTATGCCAGACACGTATCAATTTTTACATCTGGCTTTATGTAGGTGGCTGGAGAATTGAACCCAGGTCAGTAGGCTTTGCAAACAAATGCCCTTAACCACTGAGTCATCTCTACGGCCCTCTCATGTTAGTAACTTTTTATTTTTAAGCATTTAATCACTTGTATTGGGTTAATTTACAGTTGATAAAATTCACCTGTCTTAAGTGTAGAGTTCAATGACCTCTAGTTGTTCAGTCATCGTAACAACTAATGTTAGCACATTTCCATCATCTTACATAGAACATCACCTCTCCCTGTAGTCACTTCCAATTTCTTTCTCCCTCTAGCCCTTGGAAAAAAACAAGATACTTTTGTCTTTAAGTATGATTTTTCTGGGCATTTTGCATAGCTGTAATCAACATATGTTCTCTTGTTTCTAGTTTCTTTCCCTTAGGAAATGTGTTAGGGGCTCACCTGCTCTGTGCGTTCATTTTTATGGCTGAATAATATGTCATGATACAGATATCTGGAATTTATTGATTCATTCACCAGTTGACACCTGAGTTGTTTCTGCCCTTTGGCTGTTATGAACAATCATGCACATGTATTGCGCGTGCATGTTTTCATTTTAGATGTCTACCTAGGAGTGGAATTTCTTGACTATAGGATAACTGCTTCTAATTTGAGGAATGTATAGTTTTCTAAAATAACTATCAGTTGCCTTCTCATAGCTGGGACAAAATGCCTAACAAAAATAAGTTTAAGAAAGGAAGGGCTTATTTGACCTTGTAGTTCGAGGTCAACGTCCATCAGAGCAAGGAAGGCGGGCAGCTGAAGCGTGTGGCAGCTGGTCGACTTCAGCATGACGGGCAAGCCGAGAGCGATAAAATGCAGGTGCTCAATCACTTCTCTTCATATAGTTCAGGACCCCAGCCCTGTGATGCCCACAGTTAAAGGATCTTCCCACTTCAACAAATACAATCAAAGTACAATCCCTCACAGACATCCCAGAGGCTAACCTAATGAAGATAATCCTTCACATGTGATTCTAGGTCCTGTCAAGTGGACAGTCAGTGTAAACTATCCCAATGACGATACTGTTTTACTTCCCAACCAGTAACGTACATATCCACCCTCATTAATGGTTGTTATTTGTCTTTTATTTTTTTTCCGTAGCCATCCTAGTGAGTGTGAGGATTATTGTGAGTTTGATTTGCATTTTCCTAACGACTATTCATGCTAAGTGTTCATATTATTTACTTGCCATTTGTATATTTTCTTTTAAGAAATGAGTCTTCAGCTGGGCATGGTGGCACATGCCTTTAATCCCAGCACTCAGGAGGCAGAGGTAGGAGGATCACCATGAGTTCGAGGCCACCCTGAGACTACACAGTGAATTCCAGGTCAGCCTGGACTAGAGTGAAACCTGACCAACCTCAGGAAAAAAAAAATCTTCGAAATCCTTTGCCCAGTTTTATTAATCTCCCTCAAATGCAGTCATTTTTAAAAGTTGTGGGTTTTTTTTTTTTTTTTTTTTTTTTTGCAAAAGGAGAGAGCAAGAGAGCATGAGCAAGTGACAGCTCACATCCCAGGACTTCTTGTGATAAAACGAACTCCACATGCATGTGCCACTCGGTGCATCTGGCTCTATGTGGATCCCAGAGAATTGAACCCATGTTGTCAGGCTTTGAGCCATGTCTTCAGCTCCCCCTTTGCCAAATTTCAGCTACATGACTTGTTCTTTGACTTGACTCCCAAAACATAATTCGTATAAGGTGATATTAATAAATTAAGACATCCTCCAAATTAAAAATATTTGTTCAGCATTGGGCATGGTGGCACACGCCTTTTATCCAGCACTTGGGAGGCAGAGGTAGGAGGATTATCAAGAGTTCAAAGCCACCCTGAGACTACACAGTGAATTCCAGGTCAGCGTGAGCTAGAGTGAAACCCTACCTCGAAAAGCCAAAAAAAGAAAAGGAAGAAAGAAATAATATTTGTTCAGCAAAAGCCCATGTAAAGATGTTGAAGGATAAGCTGTAGGATGGAAGGAAATATTAGCACACTGCCTGTCTATAAATGTCAATTGTCATCATGATGGGATTGAGAAGTGCCTAGGAGATTAGTCAGGTATACTTCTGGCTGTGTCTGTGCGAGTGTTTCCAGAGAGGATTAACTACAGAAGGGGACGATCTGCCCTGAATGTGGGCACCACCATCCACTAAGCTGGGAAGGATGCCCACTAGCCAGACATTCATTCCATCCTCTCTCCCCACTCTCTTTCCTTTCTCTCTCCTGCCTTCTCTCCTCATTCTCCTCTTTTCTTTTTTTTTTCAAATTTTTTATTATTATTTTTTATTTATTTGAGAGCAACAGACAGAGAGAGACAGGTAGAGACAGAGAGAGAATGGGCGCGCCAGGGCTTCCAGCCACTGCAAACGAACCCCAGACGCGTGCGCCCCTTGTGCATCTGGCTAACGTGGGACCTGGGGAACCGAGCCTCGAACCGGGGTCCTTAGGCTTCACAGGCAAACACTTAACCACTAAGCCATCTCTCCAGCCCTCCTGTCTCTTTTCTCTCATCTCTCCTCTGTTGCTCCTGTCTTGTCTGTCCTCTCTTCTTCCCCCCCTTTCTCCTCATTCTTCCTTTTTTCTCCCCCCTCTCCTTTTGCTTCCTCGTTGCCGTGGTGTGAGCTATTGTGCCCTGCCACGCCCTCCTCGCTGTGGTAGACTAAGACCCGGGAAACCATAAACCCAGGTACATCTTTCCTCTCTAAAGTTATTTGGCTCGGGTCAGACATGAACACAAAGGGAATAGCACACATAATCTTATGTAAACAGCCTAAAAAAACAAAGCTCCAAGGGCAAAAGACGTGAACAAACATTTTACCCAAGAGAATATAAAGATAGGCAGCAAAGATATGAAAAAACGTGCCATTTCTTAGAACTGTATGTGAATCTAATTACCCTAATAAAAATTTCATTGAAGCCAGGCATGGTGGCGCACACCTTTAATCCCAGCACTTGGGAGGCAGAGAGAGGAGGATTGCTCTGAGTCTGAGGCCACCCTGAGACTACATAGTGAATGCCAGCTAGAGTGAAACCCTACCTCAAAAAAAATTTTTTTTATTGAACAAAATGTTGATTTATATAAAAATAATAAAATTAGAGTAGTGGTAAATGCTTCTATATGTGTGTACATGCCATATACACATGCGGTGGTTTGAACGAGCTCTGCTGCCATGTGTTTTTAGTACTTGGTCTCCAGGTGGTGGCAGTCTGGGGGGCGGACCCTTGCTGAAGGAGGTGTGTTTCTGGGGGTGGGCTTTGGGGTGTTACAGCCCAGCTTCTCCTCAACAGAACACAGCTCACTTTTGCTGTTTTCTTCCACCTGCTGGGAGACACAGTGTCCAGCCTTTGCTTGAGCATCCTTTCTCTGCCGTGGTGAGGCTTCCCCTTGAGGCTGTAGCCAAAATAAACTCTTTCCTCCCAACAGCTGCTTTTGGTTGGGTGGTTGGTCCCAGCAACGTGCAGGTGACTAAACAACACACATGGCAAAAATTGCAAAGGGAGATATGTTTGAAATGTTTTGTCATCATACTTGGACAAATGTAACCATCCCTAACACATCCAGGTTATGAAAGAAACAGAAGAACTATGGAAAGCTCACCTTTAGAGGCTCGGCCTGCAGCTGAGTGGTGGAACCCTTGCCTAGGTTCTTTAAGAGCCAGGGTTTGGTCATCAGCACTACAAAAATAAAACACCCAACAGCAACAAGACAAACAACTCCCATTTAGGAAATATGGAAGGGAAAGCCTGCTGAATTGGTCTTTATCCAGAATATGTGTGTTTCCCTGAGACAGGAATAGTCTGGTAAATGATAGGGCCTGTCAGCCTAGAGGATTCCTGTTGATAGCTCTCCTGGTAGAAGCATCAAGCTATTGGTCAGCCAATCTGGCTGCTCCAGATTCTGCCTGTTGGCGTGACTTTTCTGTGGACTTAGCCAAGTCTCTAAGCCCCAGATCTTATTCAGAGCTTGACCTCCTTTTACTCTTAATTCCAAAGCACTTTGCTCTCCTGTAATTCCCAGAAAGCAATATTTTTCACTGAGGGTCTCAGAGGGACGGTAGGTAGGGTGTGTGTGTGTGTGTGTGTGTGTGTGTGTGTGTGTGTGTGTAATTGATATCACCTAAGGGACTTCCGTGGTGTAAATTTGTTATCTCTGAAGAGAAGCTGTGTCTGGCATATTTTGAGAGTGTGTGGAAATAGAAATGGAATTACTGTCTGCATTTGGCCGAGCTTTTGTGAGGCACCAAGCACAGAAGTGCTTGGCAGAGGAAATGCCGGATCTGCGGTCAGTGTGATTCATGTGTCTGAACATCCCAGAAGACAAGTTAGGTTGACTATCCCTTGTCCAAAATGCTTGGGGCAAGAAGTATTTTGGATTTCAGGTTCTGTGAATTTTTTTTATATACATGAAGATCTGTCTTGGGGATAAGACCCAAGTCTAAACATGTGGTTTATTTTCGTTTCACACCCACCTTACAAACACAGCCAGAGGGCATTGTTTTACCTATTTTTAATAGGTTCCTGCATGAAATACAGTTTTGTGCTCTTTGAGTTGTTGGTGTCTAGTTGGTTCTCAAAGAGTTTCAGAGTTTGCATTTTGGGTGTTTGGGTTCGGGCTGCTCCACCTAGGTGAGGGCCCACCCTGCTCCTCGGGTGAATGGCGTCTGCTTAGATGAATTTAGAGCTTCTTGCCTTGGTGTTTTGTTTTAGCGTCCTGGTCCTGGTGAGAGATTTTTCTCACTTTCTTGGAATAACTTTAAACAAAATCTCCTTCTGCTGAAATGATGTGAAGTTAGTGTAACCTGTAGCCTCTCTGAGCCCAAGGCATGGAGGTGGAGTGGACATGGGAAGAGAGGTGGTCCTGAGATCACACAGGGTCCTGGATTGCACACTCCTCTGGCATCCTTTCCTCCCTTCCTTCCTTCTTCCTTCCTTCCTTCCTTCCTTCCTTCCTTCCTTCCTTCCTTCCTTCCTTCCTTCCTTCTTCCCTTTCTCCTTCCCTCCCTCCCTCCCTCCCTTTTCCTTCCCCACCCAACATTCGCCTTGGAGAAGAGCTCTAGCCCAGACTCAGTTCCCAAGGACCTGGTTGTTTTCTCCTCCCCACCATATGCTGATGCTGGGATAATTTAAGGAATATGCTAGGGTTGAAAGACTGTAAAAACCTGAACTTCGCTGACCATGTGGGAACTGGAGTAGTTTTCTGGTGTTGAGAGTGACAGAGCTTTTGTCGGCTCTGGTTGGGCTTAACTCAAGAGGGTGAAGGCCAGATGGTCAATGGTCACTAGAACTCCCCAAGCCAGTGACTCTCCAGTTCTTGTCTTGTGACTCACAAAGAATTGGCAAGTGTAGACACACAGAGGGGTAAATGAAGAAAGGTTTATTTTAAGCAAATAAAGCAAAAGCCAGGTGTGGTGGTATACAACTTAAATCCCAGAACTCGGGAAGCAGAGGTAGGAGGATCACCATGAGTTCAAGGCCACCCTGACACTACATAGTGAATTCCAGGTCAGCCTGGGCTAGAGTGAGACCCTACCTTGAAAAACCAAAAAAAAAAAAAAAAAAAAAAAAGGCAGAAAAATCTCTCAAGCTGGGAGGGGTCCCAAACTGGTAATCCACATGAGGAAGATTGTGCCACATCTGTCTAGGACTGTGATTCTCAGCCACACCTGCCCAGGCCCCTCTTGGCCTCCATGCTTTCCAAAGCGTGGGCGTAGATTACCTTTCCGTATCCTAATCATGCCATTCCCCCCCATCATGTCCTCCCTGTTTGTGGAAGCAGCACCAACCACTGTCTGTTCCTCATTCTCTTGCACATCTCACATTGACAATGATCAGGAGAAAATGTGTGATGGGTGGGTTTGTCCACATCTGGTTAAAATGAGGCTACCTCCTAGAATGTGGGTGCTCTGACAGCTTGCGTTCGGTTGCTTTTGACTTGGTAGATAATTCGGTTCCCCAGGTGGTGATACTTTCATGGGAAGGGCTGCAGGCAGTTCAGGAACCATCTGCTTTTAACAGGCAACATGGCCAGGATCCTTCAGTGTCAAAGTTAGAGGTTATAGAGACAACAGCCTCCTGCCCCCCCCCCCTTAAGCCTGAATTGCTCCCTGCAGTTTCCTCTACCAGCAAAGTCACTTTCACCAGCAAGGGAGAATTTACTTCCACCCACCCGCCAGGCCCAGCAAGTTCCAGTTCCACTGGTTTGTTGACCACATTGGGTTTCCCTCGTTCTCCTGATTTTGAACTCTTGACTGCACACATTCCTTCTGATTCTTTTGTATTTGAAACTTTTCCTGCCTTTCTCAATCTCCTGGACACTGGCCTCGTGGATTCTGTGGAAAGTGAGCTGCTCTTTGAGCTTTCGATCCCCTGTGGGCATTTCTTTAGAATTCCTCTCTCACCAACATCATTAGGGCTATGAAGGAAGCAGAAATGAGGAGGGAAAGACCCAGGAAAATTTCCTATTCAAGGCCCTCAGATCTAGTTCACCTTATCATACAGTGGTAGCAGTGGGACGCAGGGACATGAAAGCAAGGAGCTAGGAGATGGGGGACCTTCTTCTCAGTTGGCATTGTGTCACTGACCTCCTGCTCAGGATTCTTCCCATCTCCCCTCCAGGGCAGCCAGCGGAGCCATAGGCAGGCATGCTGCGTCTTCTGTGACTTGGCTTTCTCTAAGGCCTCACGTTAGCACTCTGGTCTGGGAGAGAGTGTTGGGCCCGCTTCAGTAAGTCAGGAATCTTTTCTTGGAGTGGAGGTTAGCAAATAAGTTTGGATGATTGTTTTGTGTGCAGCAAAGTGCTTTGAAACAAGAGAGGACAAAAGGGACGGAGGGATGGCTCAGCAGTTAAGGCACTTGTTTGCAAAGCCTGAAGACCTGGGTTTGATTCCCCAGTGCCCATGAAAAGCCAAATGCCACAGTTGCAAGCCCTGGTGCACTTGTTTTCTCTCTCTCTCTCTCTCTCTCTCTCTCTCTCTCTCTCTCTCTGTCTGTCTCCTTTCTCTTTGTCTTTTTATGTTTTTTTTGAGGTCGAGCCTCACTCTAGCTCAGGCTGACCTGAAATTCACTCTGTATTCTCGGGGTGATCTTGAACTCACGTTGATCCTCCTACCTCTGCCTCCCAAGTGCTGGGATTAAAGGTGTGCGCCACCAGGCCCAGCTTGCCTTGCTTCCTTTCTATCTCCCTCTGCTTGAAAATAAATAAATAAAAATTAAAAATAAAGAAGAATGTTGAGGGTGAAAGCTGCAATTCAAAAAAAAAAAAAAAAAAGAAAGAAAGAAAGAAAAGGACAAAAGATATTTCTTATAGAATTGCTTCTATTTGGGAAGCCAAGAGATGAGGTACAGAAATATTTCATGAGCAATATAAGACAGTAGGAGACAACATTTTAAAACATTCCAAAGGGTGCAGAGAAGACAGAAAAATCTAAGAAAAGGAATGTCTAGGTTTATCTAGAGTGATTAGGAAAGGCTGGGGATGACATGGATCATGGACGGAGGTGTCACGGCAAGGCTGCGATGGACGACTTGTGTCAGAGGCACAGTAAGGATGCCTGGGGTAGGAGGAAATTCCAGAAAGGAGGAAACTTCTCAACTAATGTCAGAGGTGGGAATGAGCTCAGTCTGTGTGGTGATGGAGCGGTCATGAATAAACATCCAACGTCCACATGAACACGTGCCCTGGGAAGGGTGGATAGAGGGAGGGGTCCGGGCAGTGTGCTGAGTGGCCAGACTTGGGCTGAGCCAGAATAGCTTTGGCCTCTTGCTCTTCCTTAGACCTACCACAGCTATTACTGGGAAAGTGAGCACCCTGCCCTCGTCTGACCTGTGTTGGCCTCGGGCTCCTCCTCACCGTGCCCCAGCTGGCACTGCCAAGTCAAGATACAGACCTGCTTCCAACCTTGAGGTGGGCTGGGATCCTGAGTCAACTGGGAATCATGCAACTTTCTGTGCAATCAAGAACTACAAATAGCCGACCATATCCCAGAGCTTCCCATAGACTTCACCAAGCAGGGTAGAGAAACCACCCAAGCTCTTACTTCTTTACATTAAAAAATATATATATATAGTTACATATATATATATATATATATATATATATATATATTTACTTACTTGAGACAGAGAGAGGGAGAGAGAATGAGAATGAGCACGCCAGGGCCTCTAGCCACTGCAAATGAACTGCAGACACATGCGCCACCCTGTGGATCTAGCTTATGTGGGACCTGGAGAATTGAGTCTGGGTCCTTAGGCTTTGCAGGCAAGTGCCTTAACTGCTGAGCCATCTCTCCAGTCCTATTTGCCTTTTTAATAAAGCTGGTGTTTCTAGAAGATTAAAGTTATAATTGGCGTATGTGGATCTTGTTACTGCCATGCCCCCTGTCCTCTTTGCTTTTAATAAATAAAAATATATTAATAAGTTGGAATCAAAACAATACTTAGAGTTAAATATTTTACTAAAAATTAACATAGCCCCCAAATTTATTCTAGTCTTGATTGGACTAAAACCAGAAATAGGAGTTACTTTAAAATTATATAAACCACATAATAGAATTTGAGATGCTAGACATAAAAATCCAATGTATTCTGAAATACTAAAAGCACAAAGCCAAAGCTATCAAAGATCTAGAAATAGCATGGCAACTCTCAACTGCTTATAGCACTCTCTGTGTGAGATGAGGAGACTGAACAGAGTTTGTGCCCTGAGAAAAGATGTCACTCCCTCCTGTTCCTGCCTCCTACTGATGCTGAGAGGGAAGTAACCAAACACCAAACTCCCAGAGGACCCAGGAAAGGCATCTGGAATATCTCTGCCTCTAAGTATAAAATGTTCTTAGAGAAGAAACTATAAAACACTGGTGTATATTTTAAAGAATAACATGGTAATAAACTGACAGCTGTGTAACTATGTTAAACAGCCTCCCTCTCCAACTCAACTCAGAAGTAACCACTTTCCGAACTTTTATGAGAATAGGTTTTTTTTTTTTTATTGTCCTTATACTTTTACATCTGTACTTGCATTTCTAAGGAATAAATTATTTAGATTTGTCTGCTTTTAAGTTTCATGTAAACGGAATAAGACTGTATCGTGTGATGACTTATTTCTTGTACAAAACCAGCTTATGAGACTCACCCAATGAATGTCAGCTATGATTTGTACATTTCATATTTCTGCTCCTCCTTACTGTTGAGGGGTATTTAGGTTACTCCTAATTTGGTGTCGTTATAAGCACAGCTTCTTGGGTATCCTTGTCCACATCTCTCAGTGCCATATGTAAGTATGCTTCTAGAGAGTATGTGACGGTTTAATTGCTGGATCATAAGATGGGTACATGCTGTTTCATTAGGTAATTTTCAGAGTAGACACCAGCAGTGTGTTGCTTGGCAGCCTTGCCAAGCCTTTTATTTATTTATTCATTCATTACTTGTTTATTTTAAACATATTTATTTATTTATTTGAGAGAGAGGGAGAGAGAATGGCATGCCAGGGCCTCTAACTGCTGCAAATGAAATCCAGATGCATGTGCCATTTCATACGTCTGCTTATGTGGGTACTGGGGAATCGAACCTGGGTCCTTGGACTTCACAGATAAGTGCCTTAACCACTAAGCCATCTCTCCAGCCCTATTTTAAATATTTTTGTTTACTTATTTGCAAGCACAGAGAGTTTAGAAGACAGACACAGAGATAGAGAGAATGGGCACGCCAGGGCCTCTAGCTGCTGCAAATGAACTCTAGATGCATGTACCACTGTGCATATGGCCTTATGTGGGGATTTTGGAGTCAAACTCAGGTTGTTAGGCTTTGTAGGCAAATGCCTTAGCTGCTTAGCCATCTTCCCAGCCTCTTTTTAAAATTTTATTTAAAAATTTGTTTAAAAACTCCACATATCCCCTTCTAAAATCCACTTTCCCCCCCTCTTTTCCCATCCCCCTCCATTCAATCTCCTCTTCTTTCCAACTAGTTCCTCTTTTATTTTGGTGGCTTTTTTCTTTTGCTGTCCTCTATCATCCATGATGATATGTAGATGGACCCAGTATTATGCAGGTCTTGTGCAGGTAATGACCACTGCTGTGAGGTCATGAATGCAGCCACCACTTTGTGTCTGAAAGCCTTCCAAAGCACACCTTCCCAACCTTTGGTTCTTATATTCTTCTGAGATTAGACAATATTGGGCATGCTCATGGTGGTATGGCCATAGATGACTTTTACTTTCTTTCTGCCATCTCTTCTGCATTGGTCCCTGAGCTTTGGAGGGTGTGATAGAGATGTCTCAGTGCTGAACACTTAACTCACTTCTTAGCACTCTGACAAGTTTTGAATCTCCCCAGGAGTCATCCACATCTGAAAAGAGAAGCTTCTTTAACGAAAAGAGCCGTGTGTGTGTGTGTGTGTGTGTGTGTGTGTGTGTGTCTCATTTTGGTGGACATAATGTATCCATTTGTAATATTCTGTCTTTAAATCATTTGGCATTGCTTTTTATTTATTTATAGTGTCTGTTTTACCCATGTAGATAGCTGGGTGTCTTGGTATGATTATTCGTTGTGAAGTCCATTCTTTCTAATCCCATTTCAGGCTGATGTCATGTGTAATATATTACAGATCTGTTTCTGGAATCTCTATGCTGTTCTGTTGGCTTACGCCCATTCTTCTACCGGTGCTGCTGCGCCAGCTTAATTAGTACAGCCTCATCAGAAGGCCTGGATGATCTGGATTCATGATGTATGTAGTCTGTAATCATTATCCAGTATTTGGTAGCCCCAGATAAGATTTTGTAGCAAGGAATGAGGAACTGTTATGGTGGATGGAGACCTGTTTATTGCATACTTTGGGTTGGAATTCAGCATTGTTATTTGTGGCTCAAACTATTCCCTAGGAGCTCTTTCTATTGACTTTTATATCTCTCTGACAGATGGCTGCCAATTTATTTTTATTTTAGAGAGAGAGAAAATTGGCATGCCAGGGCCTCAACCACTGCAATCAAACTCCAGATGCTATACCACCTAATGGGCATGTGTGACCTTGTGCTTGCCTCCCCTCTGCGTCTGGTTTATATGGGGTCTGGAGAGTCGAACATGGGTCCTAAGGCTTCACAGGCAAGCACCTTAACCACCAAGCAATCTCTCTAGCCTCGCCAGTTTGTTTGTTTGTTTGTTGATGTTTTCTCGAGGTAGGGTCTCCCTCCAGTCCAGGCTGACCTGGAATTCACTCTGGACTCTCAGGTTGGCCTAGAACTCACAGCGGTCCTCCAAAGTGTGGGGATTAAAGATGCACCACCATGGCTGACTACCATTTTGTGATTTATTTCTTTATTTATTTTAGCATTTATTTCCTTACTCATTGGCACAGTAAGAAGCTCCAGTTCTAGAGTGAGCCATTTCTCCAAGGAGCCTTGGTTCCTTTTATTAGAAAACACCATTAAACTATAATCTGGATGTCAGGTGTGCTTGTAGCTATTGGGATGTCATTGGCCCTCAGCCCTTTCATTCAATGGCAGAAATAAGAAGTATGTGGGTCTATGTGTATGTATCCATGCCTACCTCTAATATTTCTGTATTTACCCATCTATGTCTATGTTAAGATAATTGTCTGTGCTAATTTTAGCCTCTGACTCTGGTATGCAGAACCCCAGATCTCATTCCAACCTTTGGGGGATGAGGAAGGATGCTTTTTAAAAGCCATCAACTCAGCAGCTGGGAAGATGGCTCAGTGATTAAATGTGCTTTCTTCCCAAACCTGCCAGCCCAGGTTCAATTCTCAAGCCGCCCACATAAGCCAAACACAAAAAATGATGCAAGTGTCTGGTGTTTGTTTGCAGTGTCTTATTAACAGTCATCAGCTTTGGTTCTGAAAGAGTTTTCTTAGAAGTTAGTCATTTTCTTTTTTCTACTTCATGGGCTGCCCAGAAGTTTGAGTTTTATAATGCAACTTCTACTAGGAAAAAATTGAAATGACACATTTTTACATATATTTGTTCTATAGTTCACCTGGGCAATGGATTGAAAAGAACTATTTAAAAAAATTTATTTATTTACTAGAGAGAGAAAGAGAGAAGCAGATAGAAAGAGAGAGATTGGGCATGCTAACACCTTCAGCCACTGCAAACAAACTCCAGATACATGTACCACCTTGTGCATTTGGCTTACATGGGTCCTGGGGAATCGAACCTGGGTCTTTTGACTTTGTAGGAAAACGCCTTAACTGCTATGCCATTTCTCAGCCCCCAAAACTATTATTTTTAAATTTCTGTTATTTATTTATTTGAGAGACAGAGACAGAAAGAGAATATGAGCATTGCCAGGGCCTACTACCCCTGGAAAATGTACTCCGGCCCCATGCACCATTCCGTGCCTCTGTCTTTGGATGGGTGGAGGAAACAAAGTTGGGGCTGCCATACTTTGCATGCAGATGCCTTTAACTACTGAGCCATCTCCCCAGCCCACATTCCTCTTCATTCTCATGACTATTCTCCTGCTGACTCGAATGCCCACTGTGTGCCAGACGTTCTTACAGGTAGCTGGTCCCTCATAACCCCACAGGGCATGCCTCACGTCATAAGGAAGTTGAAATGCAGCCTGCTCACAGAGCTTGTCCCAGGCCCTATGGTGGGCAAGGTCTAGGGCTCAGCTTCAAGCTGCAGTCATCTGTTTGCGAGCTCGTGCCCTTGACCTTCCAAGCTCACATCTCCTGCAAAGTAAAGTTGCCAACAGGACCCAGAGCAAAGTACAGTCTGCAGACTCCCAAGAGGGAGCATGATAGTCAGTTTGACCAACTCCTGAGAGTGTTAGAGCTCACAGTTCTTTCTTTGTCCATGACCTCTTCAGGCCTATGCTGAATGTCTATTTACTGCAGGGGTCTTTAGGAGGCAAAGGAACTACCCCAGCCCCCTTAAGACAACCTGTGTTTTCGACTTACTCCTTCTTCCATTCCAAATGCTGATATTTGCCATGAGAAACTACCCACTCAAGTCTGTGGTCAACAACCTGATACTGCTGGTTGAACTTGATACCAGGGATTTGGCCCCAGGGGAACAGCCCTTCCAGACAAGATTATTAAGCAGGCAAACCCCATGGGAACAGACATCCTTCCCAGGATACCCACGTCAAGTGTTTTAACTAGAAGGGCTTAGGTCTTTGTAACCGGTCATTGTCCAGTTAAGATGCTTACTTTGAAGGTTGTAATTATTCACTCTTCTTTTTTTTAAAATTGATTGAAGTTTTAGTTCTCCCTCAGGTAAATTGATCTAAGACTTCATAAGAACTAGGGATTTTACTGTTTTATTACTATTCAAGTGGTTGCCTCGTCTGTGTGTTCCACATACATTTTGGGTATTTGGAGAAAATACGAGCTAATGGGAGCATAACAAACTCTGATTATTCATTTTCAGCAGGTGCCTGAGGAATGGGGAGGTGTGAGAATCTGCTTCGTGGCACATGCAGCCTCTGCAAGCGCCTTTCCTTGGCTTGATTTTGATGGAATGTTGTGAATGATTTCCACTGCTTTTGGCTAGAATAACTTAAACATGTGGGATGGTTTTGACGAAAATAGTTCTAGTAGACATTTAACAGCCGTCTCCTGCTCGCTGTTGGCTGTATTGCTGATGGCCAGCTCGGTTGGTCTTTTAAACTTGATGTTGGTACAGGTTACTGTTAGGCGGGTCGTGCTGCTCAGAACAAAGGACCTAACATGATGGCCATGCCCTCCTCTAACCCCATCGCCCATATTCCTGAGCATGGTCGAGACCAGCAGTTTCAAGGCTCCCCTGCCAGCCAACGGCTGCCCCCCCCCCAGTTGAAACCTTATAAGGAGACGTCTGCTTTCTCCCATCCTTGAAATAGTTACTTTCCCAAGTCTGCTCTTGGTTTGTAGCTAACACGTCATCTCCCCACTCCCCTTTAAAGGACCTGCACCTTAGGTCCCGGACGCGACTTCTCTGGCCTCACATTTTGGGACCAATGAACCTTGCCCGAGAGCTGTGCCAATAAACCTGAACTAGCCTTTACTGATCTGGTCTGATCTGGTTCCTCAAGTCGGTCAGGCCTTTCAGTTATGGGTAAGGGAGAAAATAAAAATATGGGGCACAAAATTCAAATGTGATATTTAATGCTATATCCCAATACAGCAGAATACAAAATGATCAGTTATTGCTTTTAGAAAGCTGATATGCACGATAGAAATCACTAGATTTGTTTTTGGAAGAACTTGTGTCCATTCTCCTGTTTTTCTTTCTTTTTAAAAATACCTTATTTATTTATTTGCAAGGAGAGAGAGAGAATGATTGGCTTCCACCCTCTCTGCAAACAAACTCTGGATGCACGCACCATTTGTGCATCTGTCTTTATGTGGGTGCTGGGTAATCGAACCTGGCTCTTTAGGCTTTACTGGCAAGTGCCTTAACTGCTGGGCCATCTCTCCATCCCTGCTTTTCTATTCCCCCCACAGTAAAGTTGTACCTGACCAATGTATATTTTTTATCAACAACCATAGGATCACATAGGTCTCCAGACTCTTGGTTTCATTATGCCAAGTTGTGAGTGAAACAGAGTACAAAAACAGCAGCTTCAATGTTTTAGAGCCCACTCCCTCAGCAGACTTATTCTCAAGCTTTCTAAGGCAAAAGAAGTTTCTGGGAAGCTAGCTTACATGGTGATCCCATCAGCTGGTATGCCCCGTACTCTCTCCACACACTGAAGCACTAGTGGACATTTTCATCTTGGCCTGTGTGAAATATGAATAACGTGATACTGGCTCCTGTATGAGTTTCTTTCATTGTTAGGATTAGGAAAGACAAGACTATTTGCCAAATAACTATTAGAATAGAGTGCCTCTTCTTTACCAAAACCTATGTATCATTAATGATAAGCAATCAGCATCTAAAGTAGAAGCAAAACCTTTTATTAAAATATTACTACAGGGATGGAGAGATGGCTTAGCACTTAAGGCATTTGCCTGCAAAGCCAAGGGACCCAGGTTCGATTCCCCAAGACCCATGTTAGCCAGATCCACAAAGGGGTGCACATGACTGGAGTTCATTTGCAGTGGCTGGAGGCCCTGGTGCACTCATTCTCTCTGTCTCTGTCTCTCCTTTCTCTCCCCTTCTCCCTCTTTCTCTGTCAAATAAATAAATAAATAAAATATTTTAAAAAATATTATTACAGCCATGTGTCGTGGCACACACCTCTAATCCCAGAACTCGGAAGGCAGAGATAGGAGGATTGCCATGAGTTCGAGGTCACCCTGAGTCTACATTATGAATTCCAGGTTAGCCAGGACTAGAGTGAAAAACACAAATAAAAAACAATAAAATATTATTACAAATTTATACACTTGATCTCAGCCAAAAGGCTGGGAAGCAATTCAATAAAAATTTGAAATACCTAATATCATTTTTTTTTTGAGGTAATGTCTTCCTCTATCCCAGGCTGACCTGGAATTCACTATGTAGTCTCAGGGTGGCCTTGAACTCATGACAATCCTCCTACCTCTGCCTTCCCAGTGCTGGGATTAAAGGCGTGCGCCACCACATCCAGCTAGTATCAGTTTTTGCATATATGTAATTTTTTAATTTTGAAAATTTAAATCTTAGGAATGAATGTAGCAAGAAATGAACAAAATCTAAATATGTAAAGTTCTTCAACACTATTTGAGAACATAAAACTTAAGTGAAAATGTATACTTTTTTCCTTGGAGAGAATGACTCAGTATTTTTAAAATGTCAAAATGCTGTACATCCTATGAATTCTGTGACACCAAGGTATCAAATTACAAAACTATCTTCATGAAAGAGATTTTACGAAGGTATTTTATAAAGTGCTTTTTAAAAAATTCATCTAAAAACAAACAGGCAAGGATTCTATTTGGGTGGGGGGAGGGAACAACTAATCCCAGGAGATACTGAAGTATATTTTAATGACTCAGCAATAAAACAAGAGAGCCTTGGCACAGACCTAGACAGAAAGATCAGCCTAGAGAGCCAAGAAAGGAAAGAATATATGTAAGAATATCTGGCTTATCCTATGACATTGAAGCTCAGTGTGAAAAAGAGTAATTCAGTAAATTGTATTGGGATAATTAGCTCATCACAGGGAAAGATGAGAAAATAAATAAAAAGTGGGGGGCTGGAGAGATGGATTAGCGGTTAAGCGCTTGCCTGTAAGGTCCCCGGTTCAAGGCTCGGTTCCCCAGGTCCCATGTTAGCCAGATGCACAAGGGGGTGCACGCGTCTGGAGTTCGTTTGCAGAGGCTGGAAGCCCTGGTGCGCCCATTCTCTCTCTCTACCTCTATCTGTCTTTCTCTCTGTGTCTGTCGCTCGCAAATAAATAAATAAAAAATTTTAAAAAAATAAAAAGTGGAACAAAGATTTAAATATGAAATAATAAAACCAGAAAGCTTACGAAAACAAATGAGTTCAAAAAGTGATCTTGGGGCTGGAGACTTGGCTTAGTGGTTAAAGCCCTTGCCTGTGAAGCCTAAGAACTCATGTTCAAATCTCCAGGTCCTATGTAAGCCACACACACAGTGAAGCGAGCACGCAATGTCGCACGTGCACACGAGGGGATGTACACGTCTGGAATTCTTCTGCAGCAATTGAAGGTCCTGGTGCACCCATTCTCTCTTTCTGTCTCTCAAATAATTTTTTTTTAAAGTGACCTTGGCTTAGCACTTAGACTGTAAAGCCCTCTAGTCCGGGGGAATGAGTGGAGATATGACCTGAGGGAAGAGGACACTGATGACACTTAAAGCTCCCTGAGCAGTGAGTGGTGCCTCACCTGCCCACTTTCTCATCTGGGCACTTCACCTAGGCTGCCTGTGAGTGCTTCCGGCCTAAAATCTATGGTTAAACACTGGCCTTCAGAAGGGCAGAGAGGAAGCCTGGGTGCAGGAAGGATCTGGGAACCGAACTTCCCACGGACCACTCAGGAGGAGACAGCGTGACTCTGCTTGGGACCCCCCGAACGGACTCCCCTCCTCATAGGCTGGCTGTCTGGGCTCCTTCTTGGTATACCTGTCTCCTTTTTCCCTGCCATCGGTACAGGAGACCCATGGAAACTTGAACTTGTCCTGAAATTAGAGTGAGTCAGCTGCCTTGTTACCAGGTAACACCCGGACAACACAACAAAACAAAGACCCCTACTGGGCAGCACAGACCGTTGAAAATTCTAGAGCCCGTAAGAATGTTGTGGTCTGACCTCCCTCCCCTGCTGAGACGCCACTCAGTGCAAATGACCAGCTAGGAACTGTGTCCAAGGGCCCTGCAGGGGCTGCATTCTGGACCGAGGTTAAGAAGCATCAGAGCTGGGCCCACAAGGAGCCTCTCTCTCTGCTTTGGTGGAACCTTCACTCCTAGCCTTTCTGTCACAGTGGGTAAAACAACCCGGGACAAGCTCTCAAAATGGAAGCTGATTTCGTTTTCCTTTTCTTTAAATAAAAAGCCGGGCGTGGTGGCGCACGCCTTTAATCCCAGCACTAGGGAGGCAGACGTAGGAGGATCGCAGAGAGTTTGAGGCCACCCTGAGACTACATAGTGAATTCCAGGTCAGCCTGGGCTAGAGCAATCCCACTTCAAAAAAACAAAAACAAAAACTTATATCCTAGATTTCTTTTTTCCCTGGCCATCCTTGTTTGTTGGGGTAGGGGTTGTTATTTGCTTTTTAAATTTTTTTTTTAACATTTATTTATTTGCAAGGGGAGAGAGAAATAGAGAGAGTGTGTGAATGTGCATACCAGGGCCTCAAGCTGCTGCAAACGAACTCCAGATGCGTGCACCACTTGTTCATCTGCCTTTATGTGGGTACGTGGGGAATTGAACCTAGGTCATTTAGGCTTTGCAGGCAAGCTCCTTGACCACTGAACCATCTCTCCAGTTTAAAACTGTTTGTTGACAACTTCCAGTGTACCCAGATCATAATCTCATCCCACCGCCCTTCTCCATATCCCTCCTCTGAATTCCTTCTTTCCAAACAGTCTCTCTTCTATTTTGATGTCCTTTTTTTTTTTTTTTTTTTTTTGCTGTCATATTATGCAAGCCTTGTGTAGGTAGCATCAGGCACTGTGAGATCATGAGTAAATACCATGATCAGTTTGTATCTGGAAGACAGTGTTGTAAGCAATCTTCCCCTTCCTTTGGCTCTTACATTCTTTTTTGTTTTGTTTTTATTTATTTGAGAGTGACAGACAGAGAGAGAAAGAGGCAATGGACGCGCCAGGACCTCCAGCCACTGCAAATGAACTCTAGACGCGTGCGCCCCCTTGTGCATCTGGCTAACGTGGGTCCTGGGGAATCAAGCCTCGAACCAGGGTCCTTAGGCTTCACAGGCAAGCGTTTAACCACTAAGCCATCTCTCCAGCCTGGCTCTTACATTCTTTCTGCCACCTCTTCTACAATGGTTCCTGAGCCTTGGAGGGTGTGATTGAGAGTCTCACTTAGTGCTGAATACTCCACTGTCACTTCTTCTCAGCACTTTGATGAGTTTTGAGTCTTTCTTGTATGTTTCTTTGTTCTTTTTGAGTCAGAGCCTCATGTAGCCAAGGTTGACTCTTGTACTCCAACTAGTGACTTTCTAGTGTTTGTTTTTCTTTCTCTCAATGTGCATGGTGATGCACATCTTTAATCTTAGCACTCTGGAGTGTAAGACACAGGATTGCCGTGAGTTCTAGACCAGCCTGGACCACATGGAAAGATCCTGTCTCAAAATACAAAGGAGGCAGGCTGGAGAGATGGCTTAGCAGTTAAGGTACTTGCCTGTGAAGCATAAGAATCCAGAGGTTTTTCTACTCCTCAGAACTCATGTAAGCCAGATGCACATGGTGGTGCATGTGTCTGGAGTTTGTTTGCACTGGCTAGAGGCCCTGGAATACCCATTCTCTCTCTCTGTAATAAATAAAAATAAAATATTTTTTTTAAAAAAGGCAAGCTGGGCATGGTGGCACATGCCTTTAATCCCAGCACTTCGGAAGCAGAGGTAGAAGGATCACTGTGAGTTCAAGGCCACCCTGGGGCTACATAGTGAATTCCAGGTCAATGTGGCCTAGAGTGAAACCCTACTTTGAAAAACCAAAGGAAAAAAAAAAAAAGGAAAAGGTGGAAGAATCACCTTGTCACTGGCCTTTATAATTTTAACAGCTTAACAGTTCGTAATTTTAACAGTTCAGGCTCTTATTTAAGAAGTCTGGTGAAAAGACAACTTGATTGCAGTCTCTAAGAGTAGTGTTCCTGGAATTACAGAAGCGCACCGCAGCTTCTGGCTTTTCCATGGGGTCTGGAGATCAAAACTCAAGTACTCAAAGCTATGCAACAGTTTCATCCACTCAGCCACCTCCACAGCCCCCAGAGTCATAGGTTCTGGATGTCTGAGTCTTCCCAAAAAGAATATGGCCACTCGATAGCAAAACCCAAAGCTCACAGGCAACACCACACTACTGTCAACAAACTTCAAAATAAAAGGACAAGGCAACAATTCAAAGCCCTGGATGTGTCAATACCTAAGAAGGGAAGCAAGGCAAAGTAGACCCTAAGCTTCTGGATATGCAGTGCTCAGTAGGAAATAGTACCCAAACAAAGCAAAGGTTCCACCCTAAGATGACCATGGCTGGGGCAGCATGAGATACTCAAAAGTGGCCAGCCATAACTCTCTTGCTAGATAAGGCTCCACACTGACATTGAGAAAAATATGCCTGGAGTGGAATCCACTCAGCCATACAAGGGTGATAGAGAAGTAAAAAGTCTAGTTGGAGGAAAGCCAGGAAGCACCCACATTCACAGGATTTCACCTGAACCTGGCATGTGGCTGGGCCTATAAAAGACTCCAATCTAGGACTCTGGGTAGGCTTTATTCCATTCCTGCCATCTCATGAGCAGGAACTCCTTATACTCTCTTAATCTTATAAAATCTCTCTAAACTTTTTTTTTAAAAAAGAGTAGTGTTCCTCCTCTTCAGCTGCGGTCATTCAGAGACAAGAACGAATGGATGTGAATGGTCCCAGAACCGTTGGTGCCCACAATGGGTGGGATCCTGCCACACCCCTGCCCACACTGCCCAGCCCCGGGGCTGTTGAAGAAGGCGGAGTTGAATGGAGGTGGGCTGTGCATTCTCTCCAGCCAAGGAGCCTGTTTCACTTGGCACAGGGTGGAGGCACTCCCCTGCACATGCTGCCTGATAATCTCAATGGTCCACATATAGCCAGAAAGCAGACACTTTGGGAGATGAAAATGAGCCAACGCTCGCTGACTGCTTACACGCGCCGGCTCGCCTCTGAGCATCTCCACGCGTCACTTAAGTGAGACCTGCAGTATAAGGCACGAAGTAAGCCAGGCCTTTTCAAGACCAGAAAAGAAAAGGCACAATCCAAGAAGCCCATACCATGACAAGTGACAAGACAGTACTGGAATATCAGAACAGAGAGATTATGAAAGCTAGGCAGGGTCACCAAATCAGAAGGCAGAGGTAGTGAGGTGTGGAAGCTGGGTTCTCTCGCTCTCTCTCTTTTCTTTGTCTCTCTCTCACACACACACACATACACCCGGGGTCAGCCCTAGCTAGGTCAGCTAACTACCCTGGCCAGGTCATGTAACCTTTGGGTGGTTTCCTTTCTAAAACAGGAAACCCAGGGCTGGAGAGATGGCTTAGCGGTTAAGCGCTTGCCTGTGAAGCCTAAGGACCCCGGTTCGAGGCTCGGTTCCCCAGGTCCCACGTTAGCCAGATGCACAAGGGGGCGCACGCGTCTGGAGTTCGTTTGCAGAGGCTGGAAGCCCTGGCACGCCCATTCTCTCTCTCTCCCTCTATCTGTCTTTCTCTCTGTGTCTGTTGCTCTCAAATAAATAAATAAATAAATAAATAAATAAATAAATAAATAAATAAAAATGTTTAAAAAAAAATGACCCTGAATTTTTATGGGCTGTATTTCTATCCTTTGTTGCATATGTCTTATCAAAATGTCTATATCAGTTGTTCTCCAAGTTCAGCCATCCATAACTTATCACCAACATAGTAGACCAGTATGATGTCCTGTGGAATGAGGAAATACTGGGATTCCTGTGGATAAGACTGTGATGGAGGACAAGAGTTGATTAATACTGAGTTAGTTCAGTAAAAGTATGCTGCTAGCCCTGTAATATGAAAATAAACTTATAGAGAGTCCTATTAATAGAGAGGAAAAAGCATCTATAAACCCAATGCTGGAAGATCTACAAAAAAAAGGAAAGGGCTGGAGAGATGGCTTAGTGGTTAAGGCACATGCCTGCAAAGCCAAAGGACCCAGGTCTGATTCCCCAGAACTCACATAAGCCAGATGCACAAGGTGACACATGCATCTGGAATTCATTTACAGTGGCTAGAGGCCTTGGAGTGCCCATCTTCCCCTCAAATAAATAAATATATAAATTAAAATGTATTATAGAATAACAACTGTAATTGGAGTTGCCACCAGATCAGTTTACAAAACTCCAAAGCTTATTCCTAAAATCCATCTGTCTTCTTGCCAAACAGCCAATGGCTGTACCAGATTACATTCCCACCAACAATGTAGAAGGGTTCCCCTTTTTCCGCATCCTCACCAACATTTATTGTCATTTTTTTTCTTGATGATAGCCATTCTGACAGGAGTGAGATGGAATCTAAAAGTAGTTTAATTTGCATTTTCCTGATGTAGAGGTAGATGTAGAACACTTTTTAGATGTTTATATGCCATCTGTATTTCTTCCTTTGAGAACTCTCTATTCAGTTTCAAAGCCCATTTTTTAATTGGGGTGTTTGATTTCTTATTGTTTTTTGAGTTTTTTGTACGGTCTGGATATTAATCCTCTGTAAGATGTATAGTTGGCAAACATTTTCTCCCATTCTATAGGTTGTCTCTTTGCTCTATTCACAGTGTCCTTGGCTGTACAAAAGCTTTGTAATTTCATGAAATCCCATTGATGGATTAGTGGTTAGTTTTTTTTATTTGACCGACTGTGTTTTTCAGAGCTGGAATTTCTGCCTGGTTTTCCTTCAGTATTTCTATTTCCTTACTCATGTCTTATAATGTCCTCCTTATTTCATTAACTTGGTTTCCTGTGTTCTCTTAGAATTCCTTCAGGAGTTTGTTTTCTTCTTTGATTCCTTTTATTGATTCTTTGATCTCTTTGAGTATAGATATAATCATTTTTGTGAAATCTTTGTCAGGGATTTCATCTAAAACAGTGTCATTGGGGGCCATTTCTGATGGATTTATCATTTTTGGTGGGATTGTATTATCTTGATTCTTTGTGTTTCTTGCATTATATATATTGCAATTTTTGCAACCTGAGTTGATTTGATGCTTGAGTTTTCTAATAATCTATGGTGCTTTTAGATTTGGAAATCCAACTTTATGTACATTCACAGTAGGAGTTTAAGGTGCCAAGTGTAGCTCTTATAGTCCAACTGCAGAAGCAATCCTAGGTGTTGAGTTTTCCTGCTATTCAAGTATTCTAGTGGGCTGGATGGAAAATTCTAAAATTCAACTGAGCAATATACACATTTAATAAAAACCAGCATAGACTATGCAAGTGTAGGGATTGAAACAAACAGATAACCTTATAAAGTCACAATCCCTAAGGGTGTGTATTGCTATACATCCTTAATCCTGTCAGCTGGGAAGTTGAGATTTCTGTTCTGAAATGGATTCCAGGTCAGCCTGGGTCTCAATGAGACCCTGCCCCCAGTAATGACAGAAGAAAAAGACAAAGGCCCTAAAAATCTGAAAGCATCAAAGGCAACATTAGTCAACCCCCAAATACAGCTTAATTGAGAATGGTAAAACCAACCAAGAATATGTAACCATAACCTGCCCTGACATGGAGAGAGAGATTAGCACTTTTAGTGCAGACCTATGCACCTGCATTTTTGTCAGTCAGCCTCATTACCTTTTGGGGTGGCTTCAAATCTCACCAATGCTGAGTGCCCATCAGGAGCTGAATGTATTCTCTGGAGGGTTGCAGTTCTTTGCAAGGATGCTGATGAGGTTGGAAAGTCCCCTTGTTTGGTCTCTGCTCTGCAGCTGTGCACTGGGCCCGTATACAGATCTGTGCAGGTCCAGGTCTGCAAGCTCCTTGGTGGGATTCTGGCCAGTTTCCTCTCTGATAGATCTTAGTCTCTCTTGCTTCTCCGATGTGGTGGATAAAAACCTATACACCTTCACTTTTCAGACAAAGAGTGTATTTTGCTGTGGTTTTGCTCAAATTCCTCACTAGGCTGGAGTGGTATGTCTCCTATGCAGCCATCTCACCTGGGAGTGTCTCATTTCCATATTTCATTCCTTTTTTGTTTTCCAAGGTAGGGTCTCACTCTAGCCCAGGTTGAGCTGGAATCCACTATGTAGTCTCAGGGTGGCCTTGAACTCATGGCGAGCCTCCTGCCTCTGCCTCCCAAGTGTTGGGATTAAAGACGTGTGCCATCATGCCTGGCCTCATATTTCATTCTCTTTTTTTTCATTTTTTTAAAATTTTTATTAGCATTTTCCATGATTATAAAAAAAATCCCATGTTAATTCCCTCCCCCCCCACTTTCCCCATTGAAATTCCATTCTCCATCATATTACCTCTCCATCACAATCATTGTCATATTTCATTCTTATAGTTCATTTTCATAGTAGTTTCTTCCCCCTCCCCCATACACATATTAATAACTAAATAAGTTTTTAAAAGTGAACCAACCAGAGAGATCAGGATGAAGTTCTGCTTCCGTGTCTCACTAGTGGAGCCATTCCAGGAGCGTCATTTATTTCATGAGACCCATTCTACACAGGAAAAGGGTCTAAAGTGCATTTTTCTCCTCCCTCCCTTTCAAGTCCATTGTGGTAGACTGGAGAATTGACCTCGCATGACTTACCATCCTCCTCATGGTGCCTGTTTCAGATTATGTTACACTGACTCCTTTGTTCTTCCTTTAATCCTGGCAAAACCTGTGCTCCTCCTTATCCCATATGGCCACATGCTCCAAAAGGGAAGTTGAAGAGGTCTTGTTACTGTGCATGATTTTCCCTCCCCTCTACTCCCTCAGGCTTCCATGATGGCCAGGTGAGCCAACCCCCCCACACACAGGTAGAGAGGACCAGATGAATGCTCACCATAACTACTTCACATTTGGTGAGAAGTGAGTCCCACCCTCTATATGAGGTATGATAAAAAAAAAAAAAACTTCCAGAAAGAAATTCAAATATAAGGTATTAGTGCTAGAGAGATAGATCAGTGGTCAAGGCACTTGTCTGCAAAGCCTGATGGCTTCTGTTCATTTTCCCAGTGCCCATGTAAAGCCAGATGCACAAAGTGGCACATGCATCTGGAGTTTGTCTGTGGTGGCAAGAGGTCCTGGCATGCCCATATGCTCTATCTCTCTCTCCTTGAAAACAAATAAATAAAATATTAAAAAAGGAATAAAACAACAGACTAAACTGAACAGGGAAAAACCTTTGGGAATCTTTCAAATGTAAAGGTTATTGCCACCAAAGAGTCAAAAGTAGTCCCTAATAGGGACAGTGAAGAGGATCCCATAGTATTTCTGGGAAGGAGGACACAAGATGTGCAGGCTTCTTGGAATAGGCTCAGGAGGTTTTCATTGTAGGCCCAGAGAATCAGTACAGCTGCCTTCAGTGTGACAGGTCCTGGTTGTTGGATCCTTCTCCAGCTGAGACCTGGAAAGCCCTCCTCTCTCAGGGTTTGGGCTCCATAAGGAGTTTGGATGCTAAACTATTCCTTCCATAATAACTTTGCAAACCAGTCAAAACCATGTAGGAGGCATTTGAAGGGGAGGAGGGAAAGGAAAGAAATGGGTTCAGGCTTTTTGCTGTTCCTTTTAGTTTTATGCATGTCCTTCTGTTTTTCCTATAGCCATCTTCCTGGTCAACTATATTATCTCTCTTAGCAATAGAAGAGCTTCCATATTCTTCTCTTTTCCCCCCTCCCCCTTTCCCCTCTAGTCCATCTGTGCCCTGTGTTTCCCATGACTGTAGTGATGGCCCCTGTCACCTCCTTCTCTGGGATTGGGACACTATTTTAATTTTGGATTTTCAATTTTTTGAGGAAGGGTCTGGCTCTAGCCCAAGCTGACCTGGAATTCACTATGTAGTCTCAGGGTGGCCTTGAACTCACAGAGATCCTCCTACCTCTGGCTCCCAAGTGCTGGGATTAAAGGCGTGCACCACCACACCTGGCTAGCACCACATTTTATAAAAGTGTCTATGATTGCCAGAGGCCAGGTTTTAATATGCACCCATACTTGGTTTGCAATATCTGCTAAGTGATTAAGGAAAATGAAGGAGTGTCTACACAAGAACTGTTTGCTCAGTCCTTTGGGATACTTGTGTTTTAGGCACAAGCATTCACCTCTCTCTGTGTTTGGCCTCTTTTCCAGGGAGGTTCCCCTGAAGGACGCTAAAGAATATGCTGAATCCATAGGTGCCGTCGCCGTTGAAACAAGTGCAAAGAACGCCATCAACATTGAAGAGCTCTTTCAAGGAATCAGTAAGTACTTGCAGTGGCGCTTTCCTTTTAACCTCGCTTGGGTTTTTATGCTTGAGGAAGTCCAAAGATAAAATCTGTAGAACTTGGGCTGGAGGAGTGGCTTAGTGGTTAAGGTGTTTGCCTGCAAAGCCAAAAGACCCAGGTTTGATTCCCCAGGACCCATGTTAGCCAGATGCACAAGGGGACACATGTGTCTGGAATTCGTTTGCAGTGGCTGGAGGCTGCCCATTCTCTCTTCCTCTTTCTCTGCTAAATAAATAAGAATATAATATTTTTTAAAAAACTGTAGAACTTGCCAGGTGTGGTGGCACACGCCTTTAATCCCAGCACTTGGGAGGCAGAGGTAGGAGGATCGCCGTGAGTTCGAGGCCACCCTGAGACTACATTGTGAATTCCAAGTCAGCCTAGGCTAGAATGAGACCCTACCTCAAAAAAAAAAAAAAAAAAAAAAACAACCTGTAGAACTTTTCCTTAGTGTGAATTGATCTGATGTTATGGACATAAAATTTCTACATACGTGATATGGCTCACCTCTTTCATGCCTTTCTAAATGTTCATCATTCTGTGCCTTAACCCATTCATTCTGTTTTGTGGATTAAAACAAAGCGATCATGTTGCAAGAATAACATATCAATTTACAACTACATTTGTAATTATATGTGTAATTAACATCTGTGTGCTTTGTAGTATTGTATATTGGTGCAGAGGGGAGCAGAGACGAAATAGACAATGATATGATAGAAGTTCAAAGTCACCCGCAAAAATGAGCAACTCAGGGGAAATAAAGGGAATCTTTTAGTAATTTCTTTTGCCAGATGGTCATCCCCCAAAATGTCTCCCTCTCATGCAACGTGAACTGGGCAATGAGTTGATTTGGGAAGATTTTTCTTACTTTCTGATAAAGGCGTCTAAGTCTCGTGGCAGGTGGGTCACGGCCTCCCCTTTCTTCGTGATGTTCCCCATGAATGAGATTATCCCCATGCTGTTTCCAAGGGCGGCCGTGCTGACACGTCTGCGGCTGTCTGTCTGTCTCAAGCTCACCGGGTTTTACCTTAGTGAACTCTTTTTGACGTAGTCCTCTGGTTTCCGCCAGAGAAGCGCCTGGTGACCATGTTGTAGGGAAACCGCTCACAGCGCCGGCTCATCAGTGTAATCAGAGGTTGAGAGAAGTCCCTGTGTTCAGTGAGATGCTGACCATGGGTCCAGGGGACTCTGAAGGAGGGGCTTTTGTAGTTACCTGCGTGTTTCTGGAACAAAGCACCCGACCCAAAGTAGCTGATGAGAGGAAAGTTGTTTATTTTGGTTTACAGTTGCTATGGGAAGTCCCATGATGGAAGGGGAAAGATGACAGAGCAGAAGCTAGATGTCACATCCTTGCCACAGTAGGTGGCAAACTCCAACAGGACAGTGAGCCAAACTCCAGCAAAGGGGAGCTGGCTGGAACACCCCTAAACCTTACCCCAACAACACACCTCCCAAATTGCCATCAGCTGGGGATCAAGCATTCAAAACACATGAGTTTATGGGGGACATCTGAGTCAAACCACCATGGCAGCCAAATCCAAACCCTCGCCTCCCGGAGGCTCCAGAAGGGACGTGGACTGCTGGCTTTGTCCTTCATCTGAAGCCATCAGTGGTGGAACTTGAGTTCCTGAACCCCCAGGACAGATTTGATTTATTTCCATTTTGCTGGTTCAAGTCCATTACTTTGGATTCTGAGAACCCACAACAGGGAACCTTTTTGTTTGTTTATGTTGGCTTAAAAGATGGGGAACTGTGGGCTGGAGAGAAGGCTTTGCAGTTAAGGTGCTTACCTGTGAAGCCTAAGGACTCATGTTCCACTCTCCAGGTCCCATGTAAGGCAGACACACAAAGTGACTCACGTGCACAAAGTCGCACATGTGTACAAGATGACACATGCATTTGGAGTTCGATTTTAGTGGCTAGAAGCTCTGGCATGCCAACCCTCTCTCTCTCTCTCTCCTCCCTTGCTCTCTGTGATAAAATAATAATAATAAAAGATTTATGCCACTGTGGTGGTGCACGCCTTTAATCCCCGCACTCGGGAGGCAGTGGTAGGAAGATCACCATGAGTCTGAGGCCACCCTGAGACTCCATAGTGAATTCCAGGTCAGCCTGGGCTAGAGTGAGACCCTACCTCAGAAAACCAAAAGAAAAAAAAAGATTAAAAGAAAAGATGGGGGGATGGAGAGATGGCTTAGCAGTTAAGCGCTTGCCTGTGAAGCCTAAGGTCCCTGGTTCGAGGCTCGGTTCCCCAGGTCCCACGTTAGCCAGATGCACAAGGGGGCGCACGCGTCTGGAGTTTGTTTGCAGAGGCTGGAAGCCCTGGTGCGCCCATTCTCTGTCTCTGCCTCTATCTGTCTTTCTCTCTGTGTGTCTGTCTCTCTCAAATAAATAAAGAAAAGAAAAGAAAAGATGGGGAACTCGGATCTTGGTAACCTCCTGTGGTGGTCTGATTCAGGTGTCCCCATAAACTTAGGTGTTCTGGCTGCTAGGTTCCCAGCTGATAGAGATTTGGGAATTGACGCCTCCTGGAGGGAGTGTATTGTTGGGGGCAGACGTATGGGTGTTATAGCCAGTTTCCCCATGCCAGTGTTTGGCACACTCTCCTGTTGCTATTGTCCACCTGATGTTGGCCAGGGGGTGATGTCCACCCTCTGCTCATGCCATCATTTTCCCCTGCCATCGTGGAGCTTCCCCTCGAGCCTGTAAGCCAAAATAAACCTCTTCTTCCCACAATCTGCTCTTGGTTGGGTGATTTCTACCAGCAATGCGAACCTGACTGCAACACCTCCATTGTGCAAAGGAATGCTATTGGGCTTCCCTCTGCAGCCTTAGCCTCTAACTCCTTGCTGCTGTCCTGCTACCTTCCCGTTCTTCCACAAAGATTTTTCCCACTGCAAGTTACATGTGAGTGAAGCAGAGAAGCTTCTCAAGCACATCAGCCAGACAGCTTGCTAGAGCTGCGATTTGGTGTCGGACACCTGATGTTCTACATCTCAGTGCTTGGCATTGGGCTGTTAGAACAGGTACTTGGTCCCTTGGAGTTGGATATGAATTCACCATGTGATCCCTGTTTTCCCTTAGAGCAAACTGGAATGTTCCTGATGGTTTCAGATTTTTCTGTTATGTTCAGCTATGGAACACTTCTGTACTTTTTGTTTTGGTGTAAGGGCTTACTCTGTATCTAGGCTGACCTGAAACTTGCTTTGAAGCCCAGGCTGGATTTGAACTTACGGCATTCCTCCTTCCCTTAGCCTCTCAAGTGTGAGGCATACAAATGAGAGCCACTATACCCAGCTTCTGGTGGTTTTAATGAACTGCCTGTCACTAATACCTTAGTGTCTCTCTGTACAAAGCACAGCTCTCTGTACTTTGCAGAGCCCTCTCCCCTTTGCACATGGCCAATGCAAGGCAAGGCAGCAAGAGCCAGGCAAGGAATGTCGGTGTGTTGTGTGCGTTTTCACTTTGAAGAAAGTCATTCCTGAAATAACAACTCTGGGGCTGGGAAGATAGTTAAGTAGTTAAAGGCACTGGCTTTCAAAGCCCAGGTTCAATTCCCCAGTACCCACGTGAAGATGCATAAAGTGGCACATGTGTCTAGAGTTCATTTGCAGTGGTATGAGGCCCTGGCATGTCCCCTCTCTCTCTCTCTCCTTCCTCATAAGTAAATAAAAAATTTTTGAAAATCAAGTAAGGGCTAGACAGATGTCTCAGCAGTTCAGACACTTACCTGAAAAGCCTAAGGACCGAAGTTTGATTTCCAAGTACTCACATAAAATCAGACGCACAAGGTAGACTTTGTTTGTAATAGCAGTAGGCCATGGTGTACCCATTCTCTCTCTCTCCACCTTTCTCCCTTTCTCTGAGATAAATAAAATAAAATATTTTTAAAAACTCAAATCATAGGGCTGGGTATGGTGGTGCACATCTTTAACCCCAGCACTCAGGAAGCAGGGGTAGGAGGATTGCCATGAGGTCAAGGCCACCCTGAGACTACAGAGTGAATTCCAGGTTGTCCTGGGCTAGAGTGAGACCCTACTTCAACCCCCCCCCCAAAAAAAACCCTCAAATGAGGCCCTTAGAGAAAGTAAGCAGCCTAGACAGTGAATATTACTATCCCGGGGTGAAGGCTCGCTTTGTATGGTTTGGCCAGTGCACATACCTTCCTGCATCAGGGGTCTTTGTGGTTCACAGTGATAAAGGTGAGAAATAATGAGTTCCTCAGATCCTGGTGGTCCACTTCACTTAGGGGGGAAAAGAAACATTTTGTTTAAACATGTGGTAATTATGGTTTCAAGTAATTCCTCCATGAAGCCATCCATTGCCTCATCTCCCATGTCAAACAATTGTTTCTGGGTTTCTTATACTTTAGTTCTTGTTGTTTGACAAGCAAAGCTTGCAGACAGGTGGCAGAATCTCTAGGTACATGTCTCAGTATCTATTATTTACCTAACCATCTGCTCTCCTCTATGTGCCTGTCCTACTTCCATCCATCTATCTCTATTTCTAGCCATGTATAGCTATTTATTTATTCTTATCTTTCTGTCTATCCATCCATCACTGTTTGTCTATCTTCTAAAGTCCATTTCTATGCATTATCTCTTCCATATCCATCTAACTCTATCTTTATCTCACTGTCTATCTACCCATCTATCATCTCTGTCCATCCATCTCTCGATCTCTCTCCCCAACCCTCTTCATCCGCCCCCACTATACTTGGGAGCCCTGGTGCCTCTCCCTTGCCTCTTTACTCCTTCCAGTGACTTTTCTTCACAATGAAGTTTTATATCATTCCCCCCCACCACCACCACCACCTGAGATAGGATCTCTGTCTAGCCCAGGCTGACCTGGAATTCAATATGTAGTCTCAGGGTGGCCTTGAACATATGGCAATCCTCTTTTCTCTGCCTCCCCAGTCCTGGGATTAAAGGTGTGCACCATCACACCCAGCTCAAAGTTTTATATCTTTTTTATTATTTTTTGTTTACTTTTATTTAGTTATTTGAGAGCAACAGACAGAGAGAAGGAGGGAGGGAGAGAGAGAGGAAGAGAGAGAGAGGGAGAGAAAGAATGGGCGCGCCAGGGCTTCCAACCACCGCAAACAAACTCCAGACGCATGCTCCCCCTTGTGCATCTGGCTAACGTGGGTCCTGGGGAATCAAGCCTGGAACTGGGGTCCTTAAGCTTCACAGACAAGTGCTTAACCGCTAAGCCATCTCTCCAGTCCTCGAAGTTTTATATCTTAACTGCAAGTTCATTTAAAGCAGAATTCCAAGTGTAGCTGAGTATATTGCAGTAGACTTTTGAATTCTTCCTTTTCCTTGTCCTTGCTTATATTACATGTGCTTTTCCCCAAGCTTAAAATAGCGTTAGATATTGCTGACAGCTATGCTCCCAAAACAATGTTCCAGAGACAAATATGCCCAGGAGAAAAGATGCAATAGAAAAAAAGAACAAGTAAACAGAATAACAGCTCTTTAAAAAGGTGTACTTAAGCAAAATTAATTCACATTGACTTGGATGCAGAGATAAATGCTCCTCTTGTGTGTTCCCAGGGTGGTCATAAACTAAAAATGAGACAACTGTGTTTCCTGAAAATGAGCCAATGCATTTGCTAACTGCAAATTGTTTACCAAAACGTTGTTATCTTTCTGATGACTGCAACTCCCTGTAAGGATTTCCTCACTGCTCTGTCCTGGTTGGTCCAGGTATAGTCTGTCTTCCTGTGACACTGCACCTTGTCATTCTTCCAGGTACCCTCTTCTGAGGCACATTTTTGGACCTACTTCATCCTGCTGCGCATAGCTCATTCTCTTCTGTACACTTCTACCCAGGGTTTGTTTACTTTTAGGTTTTTTTTTTTTTTTTTTTTTTTTTTTTTTGGTTTTTTGAGGTAGGTTCTTGCTCTAGCCCAGGCTGAACTGGAATTCACTATGTCGTCTCAGGCTGGCCTTGAATTCACAATGATCCTCCTACCTCTGCCTTCTAAGTGCTGGGATTAAAGGTGTGCACCATCATGCCCAGCAGTTTGTTTGTTTTTTTTTTTTAGTTTTGTTTTGGTTCTTATAATTTGAATTGGACCATTAAGGGTTTCCTCTTTAAGTTGAAATATAAAAAGAAAAATTCTTGGCTAAGAAAATAATTGTACATTTGATTTTTTTAAATTGGTTTATGAAAATACAAAGAATATATTCTGTTGCTGATGTTAGAAACCCAGAACAAAATATATATTTTTAGCATAATTTTTATTGATAATCTTTATGCATGTGCATAATGGTTTTTGATCATAATCCCTTCCTGTTATTTCTTTTCTTCTCCCCCTATATCCCTTCCACACAAACTCTTCTTCTTTTCCAACTAGTTTTTCTTCTAGTTTAATCTCTCTCTCTCTCTTTGGCCTTCCTCCATCATCCATGATGACATATTGAGGGACCCAGTATTGTGCAGGTGAAAGTCGACCTCAACAATAAGGTCATGAGTACAATGACCACCTGTGTCCCCTAAACAGTGCAGGTCAAAATATCATAATGTCCTTCATATGTCCTGCTCTACCTTGTAGACCACAGTTGGAAAGACAGGCTGTAAAGCTATGATTTCAGCACCTGTTCCTTGGCCCAGTTGCTGGCTCTGGACCCATAGTGGTTGTCCCAACTTCTCTTCTTGCTAACCTTATTCATTCCAAATACACTTCAAATCCTCCTTTGTGGAGCCTTCATCTGCTCCTGCTTTCTCTAGTGGCATTAGCTTTAAAAAAAAAAAAAAAGTTTATTTGCAAGGAGAGAGGGAGAAAGAATGGGTGCACCAGGGTCTCTAGCCACTGCAAATGAACTACAGTATGTGTGCGCCACTTTTATGCATCTGGCTTCATACATGGGTCTTGGGGGGATCTAACCTAGCTCATTAGGCATTGTAGGCAAGCACCTCAACCACTGAGTAATCTCTCTAGCCCCTAGGTGTTAGCTTCTTTCTTTAGAGTGAAAGCGAGAGAGAATTGGTGCACCAGGGCCTCAGCCACAGCAATCGAACTCCAGATTCTTGTGCCAACTAGTGTGCACATGCAGCCTTGCACTTCATAGAGAGAGAAAGGAAGGAAGGAAGGAAGGAAAGGAGAAAGGAAGGAAGGGGAAAGAGAGGGAGAATGGGCACACTGGGGCCTTCAGCCACTGGAAATGCGCTCCAGATGTGTGCACTTCCTTGTGTGACATTGCGTGCTTACGTCACCATGCATCTGGCTTACTTGGGACCTAGAGATTTGAACATGAGTTCTTAGGCTTTGCAGGAAATGCCTTAACCTCTAAGCCATCCCTCCAGCCCTATTTAGCCATGTTTTTACTTGTAAATATGTTTTGTTTTTACATGGTCCTGTAAGTGTGTGTGTGTGTGTGTGTGTGTGTGTGTGTGAGAGAGAGAGAGAGAGAGAGAGAGAGAGAGAGAGGGAAAGAGAAAGAGAGAGTGCGTGTATTTTCTTCAAGGGAAATTGCAAATTTCTGTGGACTACAGTGTTTGTCTTTCTCCTTCTCCATGAAGCTGATACTATAAATAGCATACAGTGTACAGCCATCCTCAGGGTGAATTTGGATCACCATCCTTATCTCACAGTGTTCCAGGAGATAATATTTCAGTGAGTTCCCTAGGTCAAGTGAAATGTAATCACTTTTCTATGGGGACTTAAGGTTGAATAACACCGACAAATTGGACAGACCTAGTTTCCCTTGATTCATTTATTCAACAGATACAGAGTGCCCAGCTTTATAAATCAGATGATAGACCCTGGAGATATCATGGTGAGTCAAACCACTGACAGCCAAGTGGGGGAGACTAGCTATAGGCTGACTCAAGTCTGTGCATGATTCCACATTGTAACATATGTTGTAAAACAGAAGAACAAGAGCTATCAGAAAGAATGGCAGGTGGAGACTTCAGGTTGGGAAGGAAAGGGCCTCCCCAAGGAAACCATTATAAGCTGGAGATGAAAAGTAAGGAGCCAGCTGAGCAGAGAACTCAAGAAATGTTCCCAGGAAAAGTTCCCAGGGACTGTAGTAGTTAAGTCTCTTGATGTGTGGGGTGAGCAGGGGAGAGCAATGAGAGATGGAAGGATGTAATGGGAAAAAGATGTAATATTCCTAATGCAATGGTAAGTCCCTCTTGTATTTGAAGCAGAGGTGAGGCAGATACAAGTTAGTATTTATAGAAAGAGAGCACTCCATTGGAGGAGAAAAGTCTGGGCAAGGCTCAGTTGTTAGACACGTGACTAGAGAATCTTGGGGAGAGAACGCCGAGGCTCGGAGGACGCCAGCAGCAGCAATGCACTAGGGAGATGCAGTGGGATGTTGTCAGCTGTCACAGCCTGAGGAGGTCTTTCCATGACTTCTACTCAGGTGCGACCGTGACCTTGCTTGGTCACAAAGAAGAATTTCAGGATGAGTCAGTGTGAAGAAAAGTTGGTTACTAAGAAAAGGTTTTAATGTAGGAGAGAGAGAGAAGAGGGAGGAAATGGAGAAGAAATGAGAGAGGTAGCAAAGGAGGACAGGTCCAGATGCCCAAGGGTACGTTCAGGCTTCTCAAGAGAGAGCATTGTGTTGTAGCATCTTAACAATGGCCGTATATATAATTCTGGTGGCTTTTGAAGTTACATTGGTCAAAAGATTAAGTAAAAAATGTGTGGTACATTTGTTTATTTAATTTGCTTATTTGATATAGGGTTTCTATCCCAGACTAACCGGGAGCTCACCACATAGCTCAGGCTGGTCTCAAACTCACCTCAATTCATTCCTCTACCTTAGCCTCCTGAGTGCTGGGATTATAGATGTGAGTTGTTCTGCGTGGCTAACACTTATTTTCACCTAAAGGATTTTTTTTTTAATAGGCATGCCAGGGCCTCCAGCCACTGCAAACAGACTCCAGATGCACATGCTACCTTGTGCATCTGGATTATGCCAGTCCTGGGAAATTGAACCTGGGTCCTTAGGTTTCACAGGCAAGTGCCTTAACCATTGAACCATCTCTCCATCCCAAGGATTTTTTTTTTTTGATAAATGAAGTCACGCAGTGCATTATGAAGTACATGGTACAGTTTTACAAGATGATAATACAATAGCAAGCGTCACGTGAGCTTACTGATTGGCTAATAGTTTCTTTTTCTATTTATTTAAAAATATTTTTTGTTCATTTTTATTTATTTATTTATTTGAGAGTGACAGAGAGAGAGGGAGAGAAAGAGACAGAGAGAGAGAGAATGGGTGCACCAGGGCTTCCAGCCACTGCAAACGAACTCCAGACGTGTGCGCCCCCTTGTGCATCTGGCTAACGTGGGTTCTGGGGAATCGAGCCTCAAACTGGGGTCCTTAGGCTTCACAGGCAAGTGCTTAACCGCTAAGCCATCTCTCCAGCCCTCTTTTTCTATTTTTAACATGTGAACATGTTTTATCTTTACATTATTCCCTCTCTCTCTCTCTCTCTCTCTCTCTCTCTCTCTCTCTCTCTCTCTCTCTCTCTGTGTGTGTGTGTGTGTGTGTGTGTGTTTTCTAGGGAAATTACATCTGGGACTCCACATTTTTCTCTTTCACAGTCTCCATGTGTTTGGGCCACAAGGAGATCAATGTCTCGATGATTCTTGGTCTTGTTTGGGAGGCGTTCTGATATTCAGCCAGGAGGGAGCAGGTGGGAAGGGCTCCTCTCACCTCCTGTGTCCCTTTAGTTTTCCCTGTCTTGTTTATCTTAGCTCGGAAGAAGTGGGATTAGATTTCATAAATCTTCTGGAAGAACCAGGAACACTCCCCAAGTTCCCCATGTTTGGAGCAGATGGGAGATGGGGACATGGGACAACGGTAGTGCCCAGACTCACCCAGGGATATTTCCCGGCACGGGGAAGACTGCAATAGGCCATATTCTCTGGATTCGGCATTGTAAGCAATCCAAGTTTTGGTTGGTAAAATCTAACTGTTCGATTCATTTTTGTTCTTTATCCTCTTCTCTGGCTACAAACCCAACAAGGAAAAAAAAAAAGTCTGGATTAGGGTAGGACTAGTCAAACATTAGACCTTTGCTCTGGTTCATTTTAATGTTTAGTACAGAAACGATGAAAGTGAAGCTTTCTCCTAACACTTGCCTTGAGGACCTAAGGCTGCTTTGGTTATTTCTCATGAGCTTGAGAACAAGTGAGAAAAGTCTAGGCCTTGTTCGTGTCTACCAGAATCTCTCCCACACTTGTGATCGTCCTTGAAAGAATTCAGATGAGACACAGAGCCCAGTGCAGAACATGGGAAGTTTCTTCCAGCGAGAAGCGGGGCACTCTTCAAGGGTCACAGGGAACGATGGCCAAAGAGATCACTGGGCCAACCTGCATTTTAGGCAGACTTTCCGCTCTTTCTAAAGCCTTTCAAACAAGCAAGCTTCTTCTGATGGCCATTTTCTTGTCCAGGTGATTGACAGGCCCATTTGGATTAACTCTTATGGGAGAGAACAATAATACCACCTTTTTCTTTCTTTACAGAAAGCTTCCGGCTAGATGGTAATCTTATAAGGTTTAGATAACTATCTATGAGTGACCTTCCAAGTGGCACAGAAAGTCATGTGCTCATTATGGGATATGACTCAGATCCCATTTGTTTGACCAGTAATCAGAGTTCTGTAGTTTCAGTTTCTGGTTTTACAAACTGTTGATTATAAAGAAGAGGCCCGTCTTCAGGGACCTTCAAGCCTGCTAATACCTAACTAATTTCCTTTTTTTTTTTTTTTGGTATGGGTAGGTTTGTTTTATTTATTTATTTTACTTTAGAGAGAGGGGGAGGGAGAGAATTGGCGCTCCAGGGCCTCAGCCACTTAAATCAAACTCCAGATGCTTGCACCACCTTGTGGGCATGTGTGACCTTGCAATTGCCTCACTTTTATGTGTCTGATTTTGTAGGCAAGCTCCTTAACCACTTAGCCATCTCTCCAGCCTGGCCTTGTTTTATTTTTAAAAGCCATCCACTTAAAGACCCAAGCATATTAGCTTGGAAGGACTGGACAGAATATGTAGTAGTTTTCTTCTTTTTATTGGGACAAAACACCTGGCCAGAAGCACCTTATGGGAGGAAAGGGTTTCTTTCAGTTTACAAACTCAAGGAGAAGTTTCATCTTGGTGGCTGGGAGAGCACAACAGGTCTGAGCGGGAAGCCTGGGTCACATCTCTACTTCAATGGGAAGGAAACAGTCAGTGAGCTAGCTCAAAGACACAGTGGCTTACAAACCTTGAGGTCCACCCCCTAGTGACACAACTCCTCCGGCAAGGCTCCATTTCTCAACGGCTCCACAGCTTTCCCAAATTAACACCAGCTATATTCAAAACACATGAGCCAGGCTGGGGAGATTGCTTAGCAGTTAAGCGCTTGCCTGTGAAGCCTAAGGACCCCAGTTTGAGGCTCGATTCCCCAGGACCCACATTAGCCAGATGCACAAGGGGGCACACTCATCTGGAGTTCGTTTGCAGTGGCTGGAGGCCCTGGCGCGCCCATTCTCTCTCTCCTTCTGTGTCTGCCTCTTTCTCTGTCTGTTGCTCACAAATAAATAAAAATAAACAAACAAAAAAAAATTTAAAACACATGAGCCTAAGGGGGACATTTTACATCCAAACCACCATAGGATGTTAATACCAAAGACAGTGATGGTATCTTGTTCTGTAACTAGCTGCCACACAGCATGTTGGCTATTCCAACTCCACTGGAGTTTTATAATTCTGTACATATTTATAGTATTTAAAGAATGTTAAGGAAATTTGAAAGCCACACAAAACCTTTCAAACATTTTTTTTTTTTTTTTGAGAGAGAGAAAGAGAGTAAAGAATAGGTGTGCCAGGGTCTCTAGCCACTGCAAACAAACTCTAGATGCAAGCACTACCTTGTGCTTCTGGCTTACATGGGTCCTGGGCAATAGAGCCTGGGTCCTTTGGCTTTGCAGGCAAGTGCCTTAACCACAAAGCCATCTCTCCAGCCCCCTTTCAACTTTTTATAATGGTATAGTAAGCTGTTGAATGAAAATAAGTTCACCAGATGAGAGACAAGGAAAAGACAGCTACTTCCTTACCATCTAAAAAGTTAAATCCATTGATCAAGGCCATGAGAGGAGATGCCTATGAAATGAGGTCATTGTAGAATAAGGGCAAATTGGAGCCAGGTGTGGTGGTGCACACCTTTAATCCCAGCACTCGGGAGGCAGAGGTAGGAGGATTGCCATGAGTTTGAGGCCACCCTGAGACTACATAGTGAATTCCAGGTCAGCATGGGCTACAGTGAGACCCTACCTCGAGAAACCAAAAAAAAAAAAACAAGAGTAAATTGATTACCATGAGCTCCATACAGCAGTTGTAAGGAATTCTTGGTCAAGTATACAAAGCACAGTGTGGTCATCTCTCGGTGTCCATGAGGAATTGCTGTGAGAACTCTTGAGGATATTAAATCTACAGATGCTTAAGCCCCTTGGATAAAGTGCTGTGGCATTTGCATGTAGCCACAAATCCTGTACCCATTACCGATCATAGCCAAAGCACAGTGGATGCTGCATAAACAGTTGTTATACTGTATTGTTTAAGGAATAATATCAAGAAGCAGTCTGTATGTGTTGAGTGGGCACAACCATCACACGCCTGGCTACCGTTTAGATCTACAGATTCAACCAACCATGGGTAAACCTCTGAGCAACCGCCAACACAGGGACCGACTGTGATGATGAAATTTCGCATACATTGGAGCTCTTATTTCATGCTATTGCCGTATCTGCTAAAATGTATGTGAACTCACCGGTGCACCACTCATCCTGTGAGACAGGCGTTGTTATCACTATTTTACTAGAAGGAAACAGGCCCGGGGAGGCTCCTGAGTTGTTCTGTATCTCATAGGCAGTACGAGAAGGCAGGCGCTGGGCTCAAGAGCACATGCTCGGAGCTTTAAGTCTGTGATCAGCGCATTGTATTCAGCAGCTTTTGGATAGCATTCTTCATGGCAGTGGAAAACAGGAAATGACTAATTGTACAAAAGTTGGGAAATCGTTTTTAAAATATCATGGTAAATTAGTATAAACAAGGGATTAAATAGGATGATTTAAATCTCTCTTTACTGACCTAAAAAAAGAAAACAAACTGTTGCTGCGGGAAATAAAAGTAACAGAGCAGTTTATATAAGATCCTGATTTCATGTAATCAAACCACGTCACATATAATAATAGTAAACAATACATTCTTTCAAGAGTCCTTGGGGGCTAGAGAGAGAGATGCATGGGGTGGCGTATGCGTCTTTACAGTGGCTGGAAGCCCTGGTGCTTCTGTCTCTCCCTGTCTATCTGCCTGTCTCTCACTCAAATACAGAATTTTTTAAGAAGACTCATTGGAAGGTTGCCTATTAAAATGATAACTGTGGGGATTTTGGAATAGTGAGATTCCAGGGGACTTTGAACAAAGGACTTTGTTATGGAAAATGTCAGACATAATAGCACACAAGTAAACTGAATACTGCCATTGTAGTTACCGTCTTGTTGTTGGAACAAGGCGCCCAAAAGGAGGAAAGGATTTGTTTGGCTTATAGTCTTCAGGGGAACCTTTATGATGTCGGAGGAAAATGGTCCCACAGGGGCTGGAGAGATGGCTTAGCAGTTAAGCGCTTGCCTGTGAAGCCTAAGGACCCCGGTTTGAGGCTCGCTTCCCCAGGACCCACGTTAGCCAGATGCACAAGGGAGCGCATGCGTCTGGAGTTCGTTTGCACAGGCTGGAAGCCCTGGCGTGCCCATTCTCTCTCTCTCCCTCTATCTGTCTTTCTCTCTGTGTCTGTTGCTCTCAAATAAATAAATAAAAAATTTTTAAAAAAGAAAAAAAAAAAAAGAAAATGGTCCCACAGTAGAGGCTGGCCGTCACTTCTTCCATTGCAGGTAGAAAACAGCAGCAATGAGTGAGTTGAGTTTTGACAAGGGGGAGCTGGCTATGACACCCCTAAGTCCATCCCCAACAACACACCCCTTCCATCAAGTCTCCACCTCTCAAAATGACACCAGCTTGGGACCAAGCATTCAAAACCCCTGAGTTTATCAGGGACATTTTATTCAAACTACGAGAACCACACTGAACCATCATCATGGGCATATCGCCAACTTGGTCCGCCTCTGTTCTACACTTGCCCACCTGGCATTATTTCTGCAGAGCATCTTATCAATTTCATCCGTAAATGTTTTCAATCTGTAACTTGTTTTACCGAGTGACAATTACATTATCAGATTAATAACCATGGTATTATTGTCATCTTAGGTAGCTAATATCAAATATTCAGTTCGTGGTTGTTGCAGTTAGCTTTGGGTTGCTGACAGAAAACTCTTGACCAAGAGTAGCTTGTTTGGGGGGCGGGGTACTTTGGCTTACAAACTCGAGGAGAAGCTCCATGATGGCTGGGGGAAATGATGGCATGAGCACAGGGTGAACATCACCTCTTGGCCAACATCAGTAGGAGAGTGTGCCAAACACTGGCAAGGGGAAGCTGGCTATAACACCCGCCCCTAACGATACACTGCCTTCAGGAGGCTCCAACTCCCTAACTGCCGCCAGCTGGGGGACCTAGCATTCAGAACACAGAAGTTTATGGGGGTCACCTGAATCAAACCACTACAATGGTCAAATTTCCATATGATTCATGACTGTTATGAATCGTTTAATTGCATTTTATACTTTGTTTATATTAAGTTCTACATGCTGTGAATAGCCATGTCTTTTTTTTTTTTTAAGTTCTTAAGTGATAAGCTCCCACCCCACCACATAGTTTTTTCATTCAAGGAATGAATTTAACATATGCAGAATTTAACATAGTATGGATCTTTCTGACTTCCTGTTTTTTACTGACTGTTTCTCCCATTACATGTATAAATAGTAATTTGTTACACTGCTCACCTCATCAGATTGTTTTCTGGTTTGGGGACAGCCTGTAAGGTTGCCATTGGCATTTCTTTGTGTGGGTGAGTGCCTGGGAGAGCAGTCACTCACTTAGCTACAGGTGCATTCATAATTTGAAGAGCCTGCCAACCTATTTTCAAATGGTTTCACTATTTTGCATTACCAAGGAAGGGAGAGTTGTGGTTGCTCCTTGTCCCCGCCAACACTTAATCCAGCCCACTTAGGAAATGCCAGCCACTCTGATGGCAGGGCAGTTGGGAGCTTGGTGGCTTTTATTTGCATTTTCCTAAAGACCAACATGTTGAGTACCTTCAGTGGATTATTGCAGCCCATACAACTTGGCAAGGTATCTGTTCAGATTGACCCATTTTGCATTGGGTTGTTGGTTGTCTTGCTGCTGAATGCTGAAGATTGCTTCTGTGTTTTTTTTGTCAGAGGTCTGCTTTTTACGTATTTTCTCCTAGGCCTATCTAGGATGACATCTCCCTTGCTTTGTTCCCAGACTGGTCTTCATCTTAGGCTCAAGTGCTTTATCTGCCTGAAACGTCCAAGTGCTGGGGCTGCAGGTGCGTGCCACCAGACTTGACAGAAATTTTTAGCTTTTTTTCTTATTTTTATTTTATTTATTTTTATTTATTTATTTGAGAGTGACAGACAGAGAGAGGAAGAGGCAGAGAGAGAGAGAATGGGTGCTCCAGGGCCTCCAGCCACTGTAAACGAACTCCAGACGCGTGCACCCCCTTGTGCATCTGGCTAACACGGGTCTTGGGGAATCGAACTTCGAGCCAGTGTCCCTAGGTTTCACAGGCAAGCGCTTAACAACTAAGTCATCTCCCCAGCCTTTTTTTAAAGTTTCAAATCAGTATCTCACTCTAACTCAGGCTGACTTGGAAACTTACCCTGTAGCCCAGGCTGACCTGAAACTCAAAGTGCTTCTCCTTCCGTGGTCTCCCAAGTTCTGGGATGAAAGGCATCAATCACCATGCCCAGCTGAAATTTTAAATTTTTGACAAGTAAAGTTTGTCAGATTTTTCCTTTTTGGCTTGTGCTTTTGTATTTGTTTCTTTCTTTCTTTCTTTGTGGCATATGTGTGGTGTTCTTTGTGTGTGGGGGCACACATAGGTGTGTGTATGTGTGTACATGGATGCATGTACAGGCCAGAGGCCTACATGAAGTCTCTTGCTCAATTGCTCTTGAGCTTGTTCTTTAAAAAAAAAAAAAAAATTCATTTTTTATTTATTTGACACAGAAAGAGGGAGGGAAAGGGAGAGACACAGAGACAGAGAGAGAATGGGCGCACCAGGGCCTCCAGCCACTGCAAACAAACTCCAGATGCATGCCCCCCCACCGTGTACATCTGGCTAATGTGAGTCCTGGGGAATCGAACCTGGGTCCTTTGGCTTTGCAGGCAAATACCTTATCCACTAAGCCATCCCTACAGCCCCCATGAGCATATTCTTTGAGATGGGGTCTCTCACTTAGCTGGAACTCACTGATTGGGCTAGACTAGGTGGCCAGCAAGCCGCAGGGATTCTCCTGTCTCCAACGCTCCAGCACTGAGGCTACAGATGTGTGAGTTCTTGCACCCAGCTTTTCACATGAGCACTAGGGACCCAAACTCAGGTCCTCGCGTGTTGGAGTCAGCTTTGCGTTGCTGGACAAATACCCGACCAGAAGCAGCTTATGGGAGGAAAGGGTTCATTTCCAGCTCATAGATTCTAGGGAAACACCATCAATGGTGGAGGAATCTGGCTCACTTCCATAGATCCGAGCAGAGAGAAACCACAAACAGCCTGCAAACGCGAACAAGCATGAGCCGACAGAGCTCTAACTGCTCTGCACACGCCTTAGGGCTGGCATCAAATCTGCCCCAAACACACCTTAGGGCTAATCTCCAAGATCCACCCCCAACGACACCTCCTCTCACCAGGCTGTTGGAGACTCAAGTTACAAGGTCAGTGTGAGTCTATGGGAACAGACCTTCAAATCACCACATCATTGCTTGCATGGCAAGCACTTTACGAACTGAGTTACTTCCTTGGCCTCTTATGTCTTACGATTTTTAATTATTAAGAGAAAAATGAGACCATATAGTGGAGTATTTTTCAAGACTTAAAATAATTGAGCTTTTAAGCCACAGAGTCATGTGGGAGATGCCTGTTGATAAGTAAAAAGCCAATCTGAAAAGTCTACATACAGTATGATTCCAACTATAAAACAGTCTGGAAAAGGCAAAACTATGGAAACAAGCAAACAAAAGAGCAGTGGTAGTCAGGTTGGAGGAAGGAAGCGATGGATAGGGGATGCACATGGGATTTTTACTCTGTACAATGCTATAATAATGGAGACATGCCATTAAACATGTGTCAAAACCAGACTGAAGAGATGGCTCAGTGGTCAAGGCACTTGCTTGCAAAGCCTGAAGACCCAGGTTCCCCAGTACACACATAAAGCCAGATGCACAAGGTGGCGCATGTATCTAGAGTTCATTTGCAATGACTAGAAGCCCTGGCATGCCCATTCTTTCTCTCTCTCTCTCTCTCATCCTTTCTTTTTCTCTTTCTCTGTCTCTCTCATAAGTAAAAAAAAATAAAATATTTTAAAACATTTATCAAAGCCTATAGAATAAATAACACAAGAGAACCCTCTGTAGACTGTGGGCTTTAGTTCACAATGTATTGACATTAGCTTATCAGTTATAACACCTGTTCCATGCTAATGAAAGCTGATAAAGACAGGAAATCGGGGATGATGAGGGAGAGGTGTATCTGAGCTGAATTTTTCAATATTTTCTGTAAACCAAAAGGTGCTTTTAGCAAATGTTTATCAACATAAGAATGGGAAAGAGAGAGACGGAGGAGATGAGAAAGACAGATAGAGAACACTTTAAGTGGAAATGAAGCTTCATGATTTTAAAGCAAAGTTCTTCCCATCGAAGGCATTGGCATTCTTGGTTGACAGCCAATGGTCACCTCCCCTTACTTCCTACCTGTTAGTGGCATAGACATTCTTTACATCATTTTTGGTGGTGCTGGGGATTGAACCTAAGGCCTTGTATATGCTAGGCAAGTGCTTTGCCACTAAGCCGTTGCCAGTTCCCTATACTTAAAAAAAAATTATTTTTTGCTTTGTTTTTTCAGGGTTGGGTCTTGCTCTAGCCCAGACTTATTAGGAATTCACTACGTACTCCCAGGCTGGGCTCAAACTCACAGAGATCCTCCTATCTCTCCCTCCAAGCTAGGATTAAATTAGGTGTGCACCACTATGCCTGGATCAAACTTTTTAAAAAATGTTTGTGCTTATTTATTTATTATTTATTTGAGAGTGAAAGAGAGAGAGGATGTGCATGCCAGGGCCTCTTGCCACTGCAAACGGACTCCAGATGGATGTACCACTGTGCATCTGGCTTCACCATGGGTGCTGGGGGTTTAAACCTGGGTGAATAGGCTTTGCAAGTAAGAACCTTTAACTGCTGAGCTAACTCCTCAAACCCTACTTTTTTAAAATTGAGTTTGAAATTTTAATTACTTTGTGGTGCTAGGATCAAACCTAGGGTTAGTGCTAGAACCACTGAACCACATCCCTCCCTGGCTCCTTAGACTTTAAACTTTAGACTTTTTGGGTGACTTTGTTGATGTTTTGACTTCTAATCCATTGTCATATTGTGTCAGGTTCTTCTCTGAAGCTCTCTTTGTACCTTTGCTTGCTAAGTCCCCTGCTGTACTTACTGTAACTCTGTTTATCCTGGACCCAAACCTGGACTTTCTTTCTTTTTTTTTTTTAAATCTTTTATTTATTTATTTGAGAGCGACAGACACAGAGAGAAAGACAGATAGAGGGAGAGAGAGAGAGAATGGGTGCGCCAGGGCTTCCAGCCTCTGCAAACGAACTCCAGACGCGTGTGCCCCCTTGTGCATCTGGCTAACGTGGGACCTGGGGAACCGAGCCTCGAACCGGGGTCCTTAGGCTTCACAGGCAAGCGCTTAACCACTAAGCCATCTCTCCAGCCCCAAACTTGGACTTTCTATAAGCCTCCTGACCACTGACCATTGCCTGCCGCTTACACCATTTGGGTCTTTAGAGAATGCGGCTCCCTACTCCTGTGAGACTCTGTATCCTCACCATCAAGGTCTTCTACTCACTCCACTGTCCTCTGTCATGGTGGCTGGGGTACAGTAGCTGGGCGTGACCCTTGTTTGGCAGCTTCAGGGTGTTCCGTGACTGTGAGCCAATGCACAGTTTCACAAAGATCCTTTCTCTCAAAGCAGAGGCTTGGAGGGTGTCATCAAGAATAAGTCATGGGGGCTGGAGAGATGGCTGAGCGGTTAAGAGCTTACCTGTGAAGCCTAAGGACCCCAGTTCGAGGCTTCATTTCCCAGGACCCACGTTAGCCAGATGCACAAGGGGGCGCACGCGTCTGGAGTTCATTTTCAGCGGCTGGAGGCCCTGGCGCGCCCATTCTCTCCCTCTCTCTGTCTGTCACTCTCAAATAAATAAATAAAAATGAACAAAAAAATTTTTTTTTTAAAGAGTAAGTCATGGGGCAGGAGAGATGGCTTGGTGATTAAAGGTACTTGCTTGCCAAGTCTGACAACCTGGTTCCATTCCTCAGTGTCCACATAAAGCCAGATGCACAAAGTGGCGCATACCTCTGGAATTTTTATGCAGCGAGGCTGGCCCATTCTCCCCTTCCCCCTGCAAATAAACAACTAAATTTAAAAAAAATAGAGCTGGAGAGATGGCTTAGTAGTTAAGGTGCTTGCCTGTGAGGCCTAAGGACCTACATTCCACTCTTCAAATCCCACATAAGCCAGACATACAAAGGTGAGGCAAGTGCAAAGTCGCACATGCCCATTAGGTGGCGCAAGCATCTGGCATTCAATTTCAGTGTCTGAGGCCCTGGTGTACCAGTTCTCTCTCTCTCTAAAATAAAATGAAATAAAATAAAAGTAAGTTAATTAATTTTTAAAAAAGCACACTTGATGGATGCTTTGTAAGAGTAGAAATGTCCAGAGGATGCTCAGATATCATTTGTGTGTTTCAGCTCAACTCTGCCCAGGTAAATAAAATTAACCAAGCAGTGTCCCAGAGCATCTTGGTGCTGTGGCCACTTCCAGAACCATTCTTTCGTTTAAGAACATTTACCCTTGCAGTAAATTCTGAATGCCTGGGAGCTGGCGCTCTGTTTTGGTGGAGTAGTTTGCTTCCTCACTCTTTAGGGTGCTTGGCTCACTGTTGGCGATGGTGGCTGTCCTCCGTGTGGTTTGAAAGTGGGAGAACTTCCTTGCCTCCCACTGTTAGAAGCTGGAACCATGTGCCGCAAGCCAGGCAGAGTATTCTGCAGGCAGAATCTCCGTCCTCCTAACTGAACACTGAGAACCAGCCATGACGCCTGGCTTCCAGGGCTAGGCATTTCATCCCATGCAGACCACTGAGCCCTGCCCACAGCCTGCAGCTGCTAAAGACTCCATTCCAAGTCAGTAATAGCCACATATACTGCAGAGAGTTATTTTCTCATATTCTTTTTATAGGCGAGGAAAGGACCGCTCAGAGATTTTAAGTAACTGGCCCAGGTTCATTGAGCGGAGTGACTGACTCTCAAATCTCAAAACTCCCTTTACGAGAGGATAAAAGCACTCTTGAAATATTCACAGTAATTTGAGAAATACAGCAGTCCTTCCTTGTCCTGTTTCATTTAGCCACAGTCAGACACAACCGCAGTCTAAAAATACTAAGTGGAAAATTCCCAACATAAAAAAACTGCGTAAGTTTTTAACAACTTTTTTTTAACTGCTTTTTACTTGAGAGAGAGACAGAAAGAATGGGTACACCAGGGCCTCCAGCCATTGCAAAGAAACTCCAGACGCATGTGCCACCTTGTGCATCTGGCTGACATGGGTCCTGGGGAATTGAACCTGAGTCCTTAGTTTCACAGGCAAGCTCCTTAACTGCTAAGTCATTTCTCCAACCCTTTAATAACTTCGAATGCTGTAAATTGCTATAACTGTTCTAACTTATTATTTATTATTATTACAAACTTCTTACTGTGAGTACTTTACATGACAACTCATCGGGAGTGTGAATTATAGAACAAAACATGCTTTCTATTGGTTTTGGTTGGCATCTACTGGGGGATCATAGAACATACTTCCTGAGGATAAGGTGGAGGGGAACTTCTGTAGTTTATTCTTATAAGTGAGATTTGGCATATTCTGACTATACAGGAATTTGTCACCTCTAACCAAGTTCAACAGCTGGTTCAAAAATGTTACCAACTGTTTAAAACATACAAGAGCAAATAATTTGCATCCACAACATCCATTGTCTACTTGGACAGAAATGAGAGGTAGGAAAGGAGGAAGAAAAGAGTGGGGAAGGACAGACACCCAGTGGTCCTGGTGTGTTCTTGTAAAGACATTTCTTTCGGGGAGGGGGGCTGGAGAGATTGCTTAGTGGTTAAGGCACTTGCCTGTGAAGCCTAAGAACCCAAGGTCAATTCCCCAGGACCCATGGAAGCCAGATGCACAAGGAAGTGCATGCGTCTGGAGTTCATTTGCAGTGGCCAAAGGCCCTGGAATGTCCATTCTCTCTCTTTCTCTTTCTCTGCCTCTTTCTTTCTCTGTGTCTCTCAAATAAATTAATGAAAAAAATTTTAATTGTGTGTGTTGGGGGAGCACACCAGAATCTCTTGTCAATACAAATAGCCGTCTTGGGCTGGAGAGATGGCTTAGTGGTTAAGCGCTTGCCTGTAAAGCCTAAGGACCCCCGTTAGAGGCTCCATTCCCCAGGACCCACGTTAGCCAGATGCACAAGGGGGCGCATGTGTCTGGAGTTCATTTGCAGTGGCTGGAGGCCCTGACATGTCCATTCTCTCCCTCCCTCCCTCTCTCTCCCTCCCTCTCTCTCTCCCTCTTTCTCTCTCAAATAAATAAATAAAATATATTTTTAGCACTCTTTTTTAATTATTTATTTATTTATTTGAGAGCGACAGACACAGAGAGAAAGACAGAGGGAGAGAGAGAGAATGGGCGCGCCAGGGCTTCCAGCCTCTGCAAACGAACTCCAGACGCGTGCGCCCCCTTGTGCATCTGGCTAACGTGGGACCTGGGGAATGGAGCCTCGTAGCGGGGGTCCTTAGGCTTCACAGGCAAGCGTTTAACCGCTAAGCCATCTCTCCAGCCCAAAATATATTTTTAAAAAAAGATTACCTTTGAGCTAACTTCCCTTTTACTTCACATTACTGAGTTCTTAATAAAGTAGTACAAGATTTTTTTTCCCAAATCTTCATTTTAGAGCTAGTGTTTTGTGCCTTTTATAGCAGTGACAGAAAAAAACAGAAGAGAGAGAAATGTGGGACAGAGGGAAGAACACAGGTTTAAGGGCCCATCAGAAAACTCCACATGCGGGTTATCATAAGAACCAGCTGGACACGTATTATTGGCCTAGCCTTCAGCCCGTGGCTTATGTTCAGCCCTGGGTCATGTTCCCTGAGTCTCAGTACATGGCGGTAGTCGTGGCTGTCACAGGACTTCATGGGTGTGATCTGTGAGAGTGGTGATGCTCTCTGAGGCTGCAGTGGCTAGACTTCACTGCCTTTTAGAGAAAAGCTCTGCCGAGATGAAATGCCCATACCATGCACCCATTTCAGTGGCATTTATCGTCACAGTTGTGTGCAGCCATGAGCCTAGTCCGTTTAAAACATTCCTCGTGTGAAAACGTAAACCCAGCCCCTTAGCTATCATTCCCTAGCCCTTGCCCCTGGTCTTTTCAATTTTTAATGTGTTTATTTACAAAGGATCATTTTAAAGTTCAATTAAGTAAAAATGAGATCACTTGTACGTGACATGAAAGTACTGCTCCCTGAGGAGAGACTCACCCGAGGGCTTTCTAGCTAATGGTCCGAGTGTCCTGGCAGTGTGGGGCTGGCAAGCTAAGTGTCAGCAGCTGGGGTACAAGGAAGACTGCAATGCCCAGCCCGGCTCTATTTTGCGAAGCAGAAAAGAAGGCTGAGTGCTCACCGTTACCGTCGACGTCGGTTGTTCAAAGCGACTCCGTGAGAAGGCTAGGGGCGGAGTGCACAGGGCGCAAGGGCAGGGCCGGTGGAGCTGGGCATCTGAGATGCCCCCGTGGTCAGGGAGCTTCTAGTACTTTCCCTCAACCTTCTAAGCACGGGGTTGCCTGCAGCATAGCTGGGAAGGGAAGAGCAATAAAAGGAGAGAGAGGAGGAAGGTCGGTAAGAAGAAAGGAAGGAGCCGGCCATTCCCTGCAGCATCTCTTATTTTCTGCGTTGGTCTAAACATTAACTAGAATTTTCCAAGGTGGGGGGGTTGTTGCTACGTGCGGTGTCGACTAGGGAAAAGAAGCTCAAATTCACCCCTCCTTTTTGTTCCAGGCCGCCAGATCCCACCCTTGGACCCCCATGAAAATGGAAACAGTGGAGCAATCAAGCTTGGGAACCAGAGCCTGCAAACCGGCCGGCGGTGCTGCTGACCCCCAGGGTGGTGGCGCGGAGCGCGTAGAAGCCAGAGCCAGCCTCATCCAGTGTCCGACAAGTGACCGCAGATGGGCTCTCGTGGGCTGGCTCCCCCCTCTGCCAAGTGAGCAGTTTGCATCCTGGAAGACCCTCAGTGAGCAGAGCAGAAAATCTCCCCGAAAGAAGATTTGTAGAAAATGCTGGAAAACTCAAGCAGCTCCACAACCTGGCCTTCAGTGCATGAAATGCACATGGGAGGGATTATATGTATTTGGTTAATAAGTAAAGTTGACATTTTTGTTAGAAATATCAGAAACATTTTGAATTTGTACACAAGTCTTAAAATGTCATGTCACCTAGTCAGACTCCAGTACCAAGGACCAAAGCCTTCCTGACCCGGCCAACATGTACCAAAAGGCAAACTCTGTGTAGAAGGTCAGTTTTCTATTTTTTTAGCTGGCTTTAGAAATAAGCCTTTATTTATTACTTTTCTGAGAGAGAGCAGAGAAGTGTAACTGGGCTATCACTCAAGCTGAAAACTGATCCCCTGTGAAAAAGACTTTGCATTGGAAGCTATCGTAACACATCCCTTCATTTAACTGATGCACATTTTCCGAGCTGTGGTCATATAATGAAACCAACCAAGTTGGACTAGAATGTCGTACCTAAATTTGGTGTTGAGAAGGCCTGGTTTAGCAGTAGTTCAATAGTAACTACGTGATCGGGGATAGGTGGAGGGTATAAATAGTATTCGGGGTGTCACCACCATTGAAGCAAACTCCTAGACTGGTTGAGATGTTTAATGCAATCAGTATTGTTTTACTAAGAGATGGCATCATAGTGTCATTTCTAGAGGAAAAAATTAACCAGAGGATCTTTGAGTCTAAATTGTAGGGCAAACTTCTAATAATAGAAATTAATCATAGCTTGTATCAAAGCCAGCCAAAGGCATATTACATCTTAACATCCCAGACATGCCCCCTCCACAACCACACAGACTATAAAATCACATGAAGCATTTTAAGTGTTTCTAGAGAAAGATATTAGGTCAACCACAGGTCTGACTTGGGAAGGCCAGTGACCTGAGAGCAGGCTCTGAGAGAAACTTTCTAGATTTCCCCATTTGCTTGGTTAGTGAAGTTGTCTGCATACAAAGAATAAAAATGCATGAAAAGTTATTTCCTCTAAAATTGAAATCCTGTCACCACCCTAGCATTCAAAAAACTCAGGGTCAAGAAGCAGCTGGTTTCCTCACAGGGCGTATACTGAGAGATGATTCTCGAAGGATGGGCGAATTAGCGGCTTTGGCAGGGCCTGATAGCCTTAGAAGTGGGGCAGCTTGCCTTGTGGACATCTGACCACATAAAGGTCACCAAAGAGACCCTGAGCTGACACCAGGCCTGACCTTCCAGTGACTCGGTATGAGCGGCTGGTGTCAGGACCTGCCCTGTCTGTGCCTGAAACAGTCACATCATCTGTAGAAAGGAAGGGACTTGTGGCTTAAGCTTTCACTTTTCTGTGTTTCTGAGAAAGGGGTTTGCCCTCCTGTCCCAGCTGACCTTGAGATCCTGAGCTCCAGTCTTCTCCCATCTCAGCCCCCCAGATAGCTGGGGTGACGTGTGCGTCATCACATCCCACTTACTGTTCCTCTTGCTCAGCAGACAAGGCCAGGTTCAGCTCCCGGCTGCTGCTTGTCACTAACACCGGGACGTGCTTCCCGGTGACATTCTTCCTGCCTCACCCAACATGGCAAAGTTGATTCATCGTAGCATATGAGGGCAGGAAAACACGTTGTTTGGGTTCAAGAATATATTACTTGGATTCCCCCAAACAGGCACCTCAAAAAACTGTTAGCAAGTGGCATCTGGAGGACTTGGCAGGGTCCTCGCAAGGATGGTCATGTCCTATTTCCACATTGGCTCACACAATTCTGTTTAAAGGCCAAGGAATAATACCAGTTGTAAGAGTGAGAAGAAAAAAAAAAATAGTTGAGTTCAACATTGAAGCAGCTCCTCTCCAGGTGACATCAGGCTTATTTCTAAACCTGCCCCTAGGTCAGGGAAGCTTTCCTTTCGTGCCTAGGCTTCTCTAGCCAGCTGTCCAGATTTCTGTGCCAGGCCACTGCCAGTCCCAGCAGAGTGTCGTGGATTTGGGCTCCGTGTGCAGTGTGGTTGTATTTTGCATTGAACTGTCTGGTCTTTGCCCCATAGAGCAGACTGCTGACCAATGAGTCCTGGTCATGTTTCGGACGCACATGGAGGAGTGAAACTGGGCCCTTACCGTGCTGCATGGCTTTAGCAGGTGAAGCCACCCAGTACAAACACGCATGCATGTATGTCACCACCATGAGGAATGAAGAGAGTAGGTGGCCCTAGGGCACAAAAGAGTTCACATCACTAGCTTCTCTGAAACTAGCTCTTATGGCCTTGTCTATTGATGCTTCCCTACCTATTAGTCTGTCTTGTGATTGCTTCCTGATGGTTCTAACAGTTGACCCCAAACCACAGAAGATTATGTAAAGGCCTACAAATCATACTTGCTTCAGAAAGCTCATTTCATGGAATATAGTATCCTTAGCATTGTTCCCCAGAATTCACTCCCTACTCTCATTTTCTTCCCCCCCCCACCTATTACATGTGTGTATATGTATGTGTAAATATGATTTTATCTCGGTGATACATTTAACCCACTGCGAAGTGGCTATGTTTGGCTCATGGCCATGCATTCTGTAAGGTAGGCATGGATTATCAAAGGGATTTTTCCCAAATGGAAATCCCTAGGAATGGTAGCAGAGTTGTGCAAACATCTTCCATAGGTACAGTATTGACTTGCCATTTTGTCGTCAAAAATGGTAGACCAGGGTACTCAATATGACGTTGCCTTGCCGACTAAAAGGTTGGAAGACCTAAAGCTATGATCTAGCCAGCAAATAAGGGCTGTGCCCCAGTGGAAATCATGTCCTGAGGGAGGGTTAGAGGACTGAAATTCTTCCCCTGCCATCAAGGACTGTCACAGGCGTGTGATGGCTGAAATGCAGCTCCGTGGGCGTCTCTGCTCACCGTTTCATGAAGCTCGTGGCGAGGAAATGCGAGAGAAGCCAGCGGCGAACCAAGGGCTCTTTGCCGTATCCGGAATGAATGAGCAGCCACAGCACTTCTTCAGTCATCACTGTGAAGCCGCACCCCGTGACCCACAGGTCATGCTGTCGCACAAACTGCTGCCCTTTCTGTTTTTATAAAGGGTTTCACCTGGGCTGGACCCAGGTTTTACACCTAGGAGGCACCTCCTTAGACAACCAGGACTTAGCATCTTGTATTCTGTTCTGTAGTAAAACATTCCCCTCACCAATGCTCACTTGTATCAATTACTTTTGATTTTAACACACACTGATTCATACTAATAAATATTTTAGGTTTTATCGAGTTTGTCTCTTTCTTTTAATTCAGTAGGATTATTTTTTTTTTAAAAAAAAAATTGGGGCTGGAGAGATGGTTTAGCGGTTTAAGGCGGTTGCCTGCAAAGCCAAAGGATCCTGGTTTGATTCTCCAGGACCCATGTAAGCCAGATGCACAAGGTGGTGCATGCATCTGGAGTTCGTTTGCAGTGGCTGGAGGCCCTGGCATTCTCTCTCTGTCTCTCTCTCTCTCTCTCTCTTTCTCAAATACATAAAATATATTTTTTAAAAAATAGAAAAAAGGGCTGGAGAGATGGCTTAGCGGTTAAGTGCTTGCCTGTGAAGCCTAAGGACCCCAGTTCGAGGCTCGGTTCCCCAGGTCCCACGTTAGCCAGATGCACAAGGGGGCGCACGCGTCTGGAGTTCGTTTGCAGAGGCTGGAAGCCCTGGCGTGCCCATTCTCTCTCTCTCCCTCTATCTGTCTTTCTCTCTGTGTCTGTCACTCTCAAATAAATAAAGAAATTTAAAAAAAAAAATAGAAAAAAAAGGAAGTCGATTCAGAATCGAGGGAAATAGACCTCTGTCCATGGAAGGCACATAGGAGGGTATTCACAGGACACCGTTGGCAGGCCTTCTGCTAAGGAAATAAATAAATAAAATGGGACACAGTCAAATAATGAAGGCTATGGGGCGATTAAAATTAATGTATTGCCGGGCATGGTGCCGCATGCCTTTAATCCCAGCACTCAGGAGGCAGAGGTAGCAGGATCATCGTGAGTTCAAGGCCACCCTGAGACTCCATAGTGAATTCCAGGTCATCCTGGGCTAGAGTGACACCCTACCTCAAAAAAACAGAAGAAAAGAAAGAAAGAAAGAAAGAAAGAAAGAAAGAAAGAAAGAAAGAAAGAAAGAAAAGAAAGAAAGAAAGAAAGAAAGTTATTTATAGTGGATCAGCATGCATCTCAGAAGCAGAGAGCAGCGTGCAAGGCTGTCATCCACACCCAGAGGATGCCACTCCGGGCTGTCTGGGCAGACTCCTCAGGAGCTGTCATCACACAGCCTGGGTCATGGAACGATGGCCCTAGCTGCATGAACAAAGAAAGTCAAGGTACGAATGCCTACCAACCTGCCTAAAACAATAATGAATATTTTTTGTGCATGTGTGGGCATGAAATAAAAAGAATTACAAGGAAAACCATCACATTTTTAATATCCTTTTTTAAAATTTATTTGCATTTGTGGCAGGGTGTTGGGGGTGGTACCCACCAGAGTCTTGCTACTGCACTGGACACTTGAGCCACATTTTGTGTTTGGTGTATGTGGGAGGCCAGCAGGTTTTGCAAGCAAGCACCTTTAACTGCTGAGCCATCTTCCTAGCCCCCATGTTTGGTTTTTGTGATATTGAGACTTGAACGCAGGGCTGTATGCATGTTGGGCAAGTATTTTACCATTGAAGTACATTCTAGCACCACAGTGCAAAGAGGAATGGCAGTGGACAGGATCAGGGAGAACAAAGGACATTTTAACTGTAATTTTCATTTATGCTGAAAGGCCCAAGAACTCAGAAGCCCAGAAATACTATCACGCTCCAAAGGGAGCTTAAGCGGGCCCCTGCATACCTCAAACTCCAGGCTTTACTCTCTGTTGGAAGCAAGTAAAGAACCCCTCTTCTCATTATATCAGAGCCCGCTCCTAATATAAAACTAGGTAAAAAGGGCATGAGATAGCCCTCAAGGATGGGAAATAAGTAATAAAGTAAACCACTTATTTGGTTTCTGTAAATAACCCACACTGTAAGCCTTAGTAGCCTGCACCATAAGCCGTAGCAGCCTGCCTCAGACCACCAAGGTCATAGGAGACTGGTACCACACTCTGCTACCCCCACCCAAGGACCTGCGCAAATGCTGACCACCAAGGTCATAAGAGACTGATTGGTCCACGAGGGGCTTGAACAAATTAAACTAATTGGCTTAGAAACTATGGAGTGGCACAAACTGACTGGCTCGCACCCCGTGGGCTCCTGATATTAAAAAAATGATTGGTCTAATGCACAGGCTTTGTTAGAAACCCTATAAAAACTGTCCCGTTCCTGCATTCGGGGCTCTGCAGTCCTCTACCCCTGTGCGGTGTACGACTGTGGGCCCCAGCGCTCTTGGAATAAAATCCTCTTGCAGTTTGCATCAAGACCGCTTCTCGTGAGTGATTTGGGGTGTTGCCATATCCGGGCAGAGCGTGGGGTCCTCGTTTTGGGGGTCTTAAAATGCCATATGAAATTCTGACACATGGCAAAATAATATTCAGTAAGTCCTAGGTGTGTGCCTTACTACCCTCTGTTTCAGTCCTTTTTCAGAGAGGCAGGGAGAAAAGAAATAAGATTAAACTTATTTATTTATTTGAGAAAGAGAGATGCAGATAGACAGAACGGGCATACCAGGGCCTCCAATCACCTTGAACGAACTCCAGACACTTGTGCCACCATCTGGTTTATGTGGGTCCTGGAGAATTGAACCTGGGTCCTTTGGCTTTGCAGGCAAGTGCCTTAACGGCTAAGCCATCTCTCCAGCCCAAAACTATTATTTTATTGACAGCCTCCATACATATACACAATGTACCCTGATCATAATTCCCTCCCACCACCCTCCTTTAACCCTCTCTGCTGAACCCAATTCTTTCCAACTAGTCCCTCTTTTATTTTTTTAAATTTTTTAAAAATTTATTTGCAAGCAGAGAGACTGAGAAGAGAAAGACAGTGGGCATGCCAGGGCCTCCAACCACTGTAAACAAACTCCAGACAGCTGTGCCGCTGTGCATCTGGTTTTACTTAGGTACTGGAGAATCAAACCCAGGTGGTTAGCCTTTGCAGGCAGCACCTTAACTGCTGAAATCATCTCACCATCCCACCCTCTTCTATTCTGATGTCATTCTTTGCCTCATCAATATGCAGGTTTTGTGTAAGTAGCAACAGTCACCGAGAGGTGGTAAAAAACAACCACCTCTTTGTATCTAGAAGACTGTTTTCAAAGCACTGCTTCCCATGCTTTGGCTCTTTCAGTCTTTGGCCACTTCTCCCACACTAGGGTCCCGGAGCCTTGGCAGAGTGTGATAAAAATGTCTCATTTGTTGCTTTTCCCCAGGGATGACAAGAGCACACATCTTCTCCCCAGATAGGGCACAAACACCAGTTTTGGTGAACCAGTGAATTTATTGGGGTTACTTACAGAGCAGGTGAAGGACAGCTTACAAGAGCAACAGATAATGCATACCGGCTGCCCACAAGACGTCTCATGGCATCCTGGATGACCCATAACTGCTTCTCAAAGTCAGCTGCGTCACCAGAAAGCCCACCTTTGCATGGGTGACAATGACTCCCGGAAGCTGCGTGTCAGGCAGCTCCATCACAGTCTCCTCTTCAAGCACTTGTTTCCCCCTTTGTATAGCCTAAGGGTGGGGCCTTGCAACCCCTTCTCAGACTTGCTGGCTTCCTGAGTCCCTGGAACTTCCTGCCCCTCCCAGGCAGGAATGGTCTAGTTTCTAATTAACCACCTTGGGAAATGGTTTGGTGACCTTTAAATTTCAAGTGCCACAGACTTCTGAATCAGAGCCACTTTCCTCTCTTCAGTTAAGAGGAAATCTGCTTCACAACAGGGCTGAACACTCACCTGTCACTTCTCAGCATTTTGATGAGTTTTGTGGTCTCCCCGGAAGTGAAGGTTATCTGAAAAGAGAAGCTTCCCAGCCATAGACTTCTCATTTTCTGTATCAGGTGTGAATTCCCTCCCATGGAGTGGGCCTCAACTCCAGCTAGAGAGCAGTTGGTTTTCTCATAGTATTCATGCCACTATTATACTGGTAAGCACACCTTGCCTGGCTGCCCAGTTCTACAGCTCACAGGGTCCAGGGCTGGTTAAGACTGTTCATGACTTTTCTTCCCCCAGCAGGCTGCATAGCACTTTTTTGGCACTATGACATAAGCTAACTTTCTAATCTGCTAGAAAGATTCCATAAATTATCACTGCCAACTTGATAGCGTGAGGTATATTGTTTGTCTTCTCAATGCCCCTGCCTGAACACTGGCACCCATGCTTGCTCACGCACACTGGTGGAGCTGTGTTTTCCGCACAGAGCTTGGTGCGCTGTGGAGATGATTCGGAAAGCAGTGTGCCTTATGTTCTCTAGGTCTGAAAAGCTGCCCAAGGCATGCTGGGAAGTGGCTTTGGAGCTGGATAAACCATAACACCACAACATGACCAACAAGGAATGCAGGACTCTGATATTGTGAGAAAGCAGGCTTTTGCATTTACTAAGAAGCAGTTACCTACTTGGGAAAACGCTTTTAAGAAGTAATCCCACAAGTGGGGCTGGAGAGATGGCTTAGCGGTTAAGCGCTTGCCTGTGAAGCCTAAGGACCCTGGTTCGAGGCTCGGTTCCCCAGGTCCCACGTTAGCCAGATGCACAAGGGGGCACACGCATCTGGAGTTCGTTTGCAGAGGCTGGAAGCCCTGGCGTGCCCATTCTCTCTCTCTCCCTCTATCTGTCTTTCTCTCTGTGTCTGTCGCTCTCAAATAAATAAATAAATAAAAATTAAAAAAAAAAAAAAGAAGTAATCCCACAAGTGGATTCAGTCAGCAAATTTTGTGACTATTCACCGGGCATGGTGGTGCACACCTTTGACGCCAACACTCATGAGGCAGAGGTAGGAGGATTGTCATGAGTTTGCCGCCACCCTGAGACTACATATTGAATTCCAGGTCATCCTGAACTACAGTGAGATCCTACCTAGAAAAAATGAAACATTGTGCCTTTTCAGTCAGGAGCATAGAACATTCTACACAGGGATTCCTGACGTTCCTTCATCCTTCAGACCTGCTTTGACCCCCTTGGGGGTATATTTAATAGGACCCAGTGCCCATTGTGCTCTGAGGCTGGGACACTTTCATGTCTGTCATCCTGCAACTGTAGAAACCAACCCTGGTTGGTAGAGGTCCTGAAAAACAGGACAGGCCCAGGATTGTAATCAGTGTATCTCTTTTAGCATTACCTATGATAATTCAAACAGTCTTTTCTTAATCCAGTAGGTATCGACCAGAATAAGACCTATGGTCTAGACAAGGAGGAAAGTTTCCTCCCGGTTTTGAGAAGATTCATCTCCAAAACTGGCTCTTCTCAAGTTTCTAGACATACCAAAGCAACATGTTGAACTAGCCCTGTCTACACACGTGACGCTTTCTCTCTTTATTCCAGTGTGCTATTAAAAATGCAAAAAGGGAGACTGGAGAGATGGCTTAGCAGTTAAGGTGCTTGCCTGCGAAGCCTGTAGGACCCAGGTTCAATTCTCCAGGACCCATATATCCTAGGCATATATACTAAGGACTCATCTCATTTCCTTAGAAGTATGTGTTCAACCATGTTTATTGCTGCTCAATTTATAATAGCTGGGAAATGGAACCAGCCTAGATGTCCCTCAACTGATGAGAGGATAATGAAGATGTGGCACATTTATACAATGGAGTTCTACTCAGCAGTAAAGAAAAATGAAGTTATGAAATTTGCAGAAAAGTGGATAGATCTGGAAAGGATTATACTAAGTGAGGTAACCCAGGCCCAGAAAGCCAAGTGCCGCATGTTCTCCCTCATATGTGGATCCTAGCTACAGATGATTGGGCTTCTGTGTGAGAAGGAAAAAACTCAGTAGCAGAGGTCAGTTAGTTAAAACGGAGATATAAAGGGACGAGAAAGGAAGGGAGAAGGGTACTTAATAGATTGGTATTATATATATGTAAGTAGAAGAATAGATTAACGGGGGTGAAAAGGCCCAAAGTGAGGTCAGGGGAGGAGATTGAGTAAAGGAAAGGTGGAGGGAGGACTAATCAAAATCTAAGAGGATATGAATAAATCATATAGAATCCTCTGATTTTGGACAATGGAACACTCAGGAGCCGAAGATCACTACCAGAAAATTTTCAGTGCCAGGGATGGGATACCTTCCAGTGAGTTGTTGGCCAGGGAGGTCCCTGATGCCCCCAAAACATTATAGGCCATTGCCGAGGCCCTTGGTTTCCCACCAGGAATCGATGGTAAGACCCAATTTCTGAAGACTCCACATACTTGGGATGTAAGGCCACTGAGAAATCCTGCTGGAACTGAGCTGATAACCTCCTCCATGTAGACAGCTGACAGAAAGCTGGAAGAAGCCATTCTACATGCAGTTCAATGGGAGAAAGAGATACCACCAGTGAAGATACTCAACAGTGGACACTGCAAGCCTTATAATTGGCCAGCCAGCCCAAATGAGCCAATGGGTTCAATAGTGGCACATCTGTCATGGTGGAAACCAACTGCCCTCCAATTGGACTGGAGGCCCGCTCCAAGGGAGGGAATACATCCCTGATACTGAAAACTTAAAACAGGGGTTGTCATAAGCCTTAGGGGTGTAACATCTTCTGATGTCTGGATAAGCATATATACTATGCTTATCAAACTGCCCAGCAAGCACCTCTCTTAATATTCATATCCTTATAGTAATACTACTCTCACTTTGGGTAGAGAATCTTCTCTTTTCAGATGGCAGTGACCTTGGGATGACTCAGAAGGTATCACGATGCTGGAAAGAAGTGACTGGAGTACTGAGTAACATCTCGATCACACCTTCCAAGGCTCAGGGTCTAATGTGGAAGAGGTGGCAGAAAGAATGTAAGAGCCAAAGGAAGTGTAGGACTCCTTACAATGTGCTCCCTCCAGACATAAAATGGCCTGGATATCCATGACCTCATAGTGCCTGACACTACCTAAACAAGATCATCATAAGAGGAGGGAAAGATCACAACATCAAAATAAAAGAGAGACTTATTGAGATGGGGAGGGGATATGATGGAGAATGGAATTTCAAAGGGGCAAATGGGGAAGGGAGGGTATTACCATGGAATATTTCTTATAATCATGGAAAATGTTTTTTAAAAATTGGGAAAAAATAAAATAAGATTTTAAAAAATGCAAAAGGGGGGACTGGAGAGATGGCTTAACGGTTAAGCTGCTTGCCTGCAAAGCCTAAGGACCCAGGTTCAATTCTCCAGGTCCCATATAAACCAGATACACAGGTGGCGCATGTGTCTGGAGTTCGTTTGTAGTGGCTAGAGGTCCTGGCATGCCCATTTTTTCTGTGTGTGTGTCTGTCTGTCTGTCTGTCTGTCTGTCTGTCTCTCTTTTCTCTGTCTTTCTCTGTGTTGGGCCTTGAGAGGCTGGGACTTGAGGCCTACTGGAACTTCCTGAGCCTAGCTAAAGTTTGGTGACCTGTCTCCTGCCAGCTATGACTCAGCAGGACGCCTGATGGCTTCAGGTCTGCCACTTCTGTGTAGGAAGTTGGAGTTCTCTTGCGCGTTTAGAACCAGTCATCTCAAAAGTGGCAGTATGCTATTGGCCCTTACATCTCACCCCATCCTAAAATACCCACCCTCATTCTCAAAGCTATATAAGCACCTGCCTGTTACAATAAAGTGAGTTCTTGCTTCGAGAAGACTCCCTGTGCAGGGCTCCTTCCCGCACAGCTAGTGCCGAGGGAAGGACCAGGCCTGCTGGTTCCTCCCTAGGAGTTGAGGGGATGATGAGCGTCGGACGACCCAGAAACCTCTCGTGGCCACCGGAGAAAAACCACACTGAGTCGGGAGTCTTTGCAATGCAGGAACAACTTGCTTTATTACTCTGAGCAGTTGCCTATATCAGGTTGGGGACGAAGGCAGGGATTTTAGGGTGGGAGAAGAGGTAAGGGCCAATAGTAAACTTTAACTATTGAAATGGTGATTATAATTACCACGAGGAAGTAGCAGGCCAGAAGCCCTTAGGCATCCTGCTGAGTCCTAGCTGGCCAGAGACAGGTCGCCAAACTTTAGCTAGGCTCAGGAAGTTCCACTAGGCCTCACGCCTGGGCCTTTCAGGGCCCAACATCCCTGCTCGGTGGTTTGTTCCTGGCCATCAACACTCACCCTCCTCCTCAACGCCTTGGGAGGAACCAGCGGGCCTGGTCCTTCCTCAGCACTACCTGCCAGGGGAGCCCAGCATCTCTGCTTGCAAATAAATAGATAAATAAATTTTAAAACACAAAGATGGCTGGGCTGGGGAGATGGCTTAGCAGTTAAGGCATTTGCCTGTGAAGCCTAAGGACCCAGGTTCAATTCCACAGGACCCACATTGACCAGATGCACAAGGGGGCACACACGGATGGAGTTCGTCTGCAGTGGCTGGAATCCCTGGCTTGCCCATTCTCTCTCTTTCTCTCTCTGCCTCTTCCTCTGTCTCTCTCTCTCTCTCTCTCTCAAGTAAATACATAAATAAAATATTTAAAAAAATATATTGCCACATTTACTGAAAATATAGTCTTGTATATTCCTTTCAGGGGATGAATCAGCACAACCTATCTAGAAGCAGTTTGTCAATCTAATTCTAAAATATTTCAGATCATCATGCCCCATAGTGCTGTCAGTGAAAGGCCCAAGAATTCAGAAGCTCAGAAATACTATCACGCTCCAAGGGGAGCTTAAGCGGGCTTTACTCTCTGTTGGAAGCAAGTAAAGAATCCCTCTTCTCATTATATCAGAGCCCACTCCTAATATAAAACTAGGTAAAAGGGCATGAGATAGCCCTCAAGGATGGGAAATGAGTAATGAAGTGAACCACTTATTTGGTTTCTGTAAATAGCCTGCACTATAAGCCTTACACTATAAGCCTTAATAGCCCACACTGTTAGCCTTAGTAGCTCACACCATAAGCTGTAGCAGCCTGCCTCAGACCACCAAGGTCATAGGAGGCTGATACCATACTCTGCTACCCCCACCTAAGGAATTACACAAGTGCTGACCTCCAAGGTCATAGGAGACTGGAACCACACTCTGCTACTCCCACCCAAGGACCTGCGCAAATGCTGACCACCAAGGTCATAAACTAATTGGCTTAGAAACTATGGGGTGGCACCAACTGATTGGCTAACACCCTGCGGGGCTCCTAATATTAGAAAATGATTGGTCTAAGGCACAGGCTTTGTTAGAAACCCTATAAAAACTGTCCCGTTCCTGCATTCGGGGCTCTGCAGTCCTCTACCCCTGTGAGGTGTACGACTGTGGGCCCCAGCGCGCTTGGAATAAAATCCTCTTGCAGTTTGCATCAAGACCGCTTCTCGTGAGTGAGTGATTTGGGGTGTCGCCTTATCCGGGCAGAGCGTGGGGACCCCCTGCGGGGGTTTTTTCCTACATCAGTCAGTCTGTAACTGTTACAAAATATCTGAGATACGGGCTGGAGAGATGGCTTAGCAGTTAAGGCACTTGCCTGAAAAGCCAAAGGACCCAGGTTCAATTCCCCAGGACCCAGGTAAGCCAAATGCATAAGGTAGCACATGCATTGAGTTTTCTATCAAATAAATGAATCATTAAAAAAAATACCTGAGATAACTTAGGAGGAAGCATTTGTTTTGATTCAGGGTTTCAGAAGTTTCAATCCATAGTGACTTGACCTTGTTGCTTTGGTCTGTGGGCACTGTACCTTGTGACAAGAATGCATGGTGGTCTTATAGCAGCTCAGAAGCAAACGAAGGATGAGGGGAGAGAGAAGGAAAGGGAGAGAGAGAAAAAAAATTCCCTTTTAAGGACATGCTGTGAATAACCTAACTTTCCCTCACTAGGTCTCACCACTTGCCAATAATACCACATGCTGGGGACCAAGCCTTCAACAGCTGGGCTTTTGGGAGACATTTCAGATTCAAACTGTCACAGCCAAATTAAAAAAAAAAAAAAAAAAACAAGTGGAGAGATGGCTTAGCAGTTAAGGTGCTTGCCTGCGAAACCTAAGGATCCATATTCTACTCTTCAGGTCCCATGTAAACCAGATGCACAAGGTGATGCAAGGTCGCACATGAACACAACGTGGCGCACACAGTGGTTACCTTCCCACCGCCCAGAGTGAGGGCAAAAAGCAATGCATTGATTGAGTCCTCAGATTATTTTACTGCATGATGCTCTGTCCACACACTTGTGAATAAGTGCTCTGTGCACACACACGTGAATAAGTGTCCTGTACACATGCACGTGAATAATCCTTATCACTCACTGTATGGTACTCTGTGCCTCTTTGGGTTTCAAGAAGCCATCACCAGATGTGGGTTATTGACTTAAGCCTATAACTATGAGCCAAAATATCTTTTCTTTACAAATTTCCTAGTTTCTAGTATTGCATGATCAGCCATGAACTGAGATATACAGTCATTCTGATCTAGCTTCCCAGACATTTGGCAATGTTGAAGAAGACATGAGAAAACTTGAGAGTTCCTGGGTCAGCAACTTACTATAGCTGTCTTCATAAAGGCATCATCTATTCACCTATCTATCCAGCCATCCACCCACCTACCCACCCACGCCCTCACTTCATCCATTCACCTATTCACCCAGCCCATCTCCTCACTCACACCCTCATCCATTCATCTAGCCACTCACCCAGTCAACAAAGCTATATTAAGAGCTCCCATGAATCGAATGCTGAACTAGTCCGCCATGCTCCATCAGAGCTGTGTAATTACTAAACCACAACGAAACGGAGCAGGAATGAGACAACTTCCTTTGTCAACCGACAGGCAGGACAGCTTCCTTGGAGAGGAATGCTGACCATATAGGTAGGAACTCACGGCTTGGGAATCTGCTCCACCTCTTAATCCTCTTATGATCCTGGTCTCCATTTTCTCCCTGGTAGACTGGGATGGTACCAGCTGACATGAGGATGGAGTGAGGTCATGGACACATGATTCAGGACAGGCACTTTAGTGACTATGACAAGGCCATATGCCTCAGCCTCTGGCCTGGGATTGGGAGCCAGGAATGGTTCTATTCTCCTGTCCTCTGGGTTGCCATGTTTTTGCTCTCTCTCTCTCTCTCTCTTTAATTCTTTCTTGGAAGGCAATATCAACGTTTAAAAACTCATGGGCCCTGCTTCCACTCAGTGACTGGCTGGTGGTCGGACCCTTAGCAGAGAAATCTCCCAAAGCCCCGGGTTTCCTCATGTGTAAAATGCATATGTAATTTACATGCACACATATCCACAGTTCCTGAAGCCAGACAGCTTCACAAATGGAAAGATTTTTCTCCAGGTTTTTTTTTAAGCTCATTTGGCAGCAAAACTAGACCTGAACTGATAGGCTAGTCTTGTAAAAGATTATTTCTCCACACAGGGTAAATATTTGATCATTTACCCACAGACATGCTTCTGCGATGATAGGACTCTCCTCTTAACTCTGCTAGTAGATCTCCTGTATGACTTCCATCAAATCTAAACAAAATTCTAGGTTCTGGAAACATCTGTCTCAAGACATACATACTGTCTGTCAGCTGTGGAATCCACGCCATTACTGTGTCCTGGGGGATTGGTGGGAGCGATGTCTGGGATAAGGCCAGAACATGGGGGCCCCTGGCAGCCGCGAGGGCTGCTTGCCCCAAGGCAGCATTCACAACATTACCTACATAAGACATTTCTTTTTTAAATATTTTATTTATTTATTTGAGAGACAGAGGTGGATAGAAAGCAAGAGAATGGGCGTGCCAGGGCATCTAGCCAATGCAAATGAACTCCAGATGTATGTGCCACCTTGTACTTCTGGATTTACATGGGGACTGGGAGTCAAACTCAGGTCTTAGACTTTGCAGGCAAGTGCCTTAACAGCTAAGCCATCACCCCAGTCCCCACAAAGCACTTATTGATGGCTCTGGCCCCTGGCAAGAGTTCAAAAACAATAACCACACCAGTAGAGCAACTTGCCATGCCAAGCACTGGCCAGGTGTTTCACATCAGGTCGTCTTTTTACTTTCATCACCTGTATGAGATCAATACTGTTGTCAACTCCATGTAATACATGAAGAAACTGCGACTCAAGGAAGTAAACTGGGCAATGTCACAGCTAGTAAACTAGATGAGAAATCAAATGTTTACTACTAGCATTTCCTCCTTCCTTGCTTTTCTTTTTTCTTTTTTTTTTTTTTTTTTTTAGGTAGGTTCTCGCTGTAGCCCGGGCTGACCTGGAATTCAGGCTGGCCTCAGGCTCACCATGTTCCTCCTACCTTAGCCTCTTGAATACTGGGATGAAAGGCATGTGCCACCATACATGGCATCTTTTTATTATGTTTATTTTTTATTTTTGGATTTTATTTTTGAGAGAGAAAGAGGCAAAGAGAGAGAAAGAGAGAGAGAAAATGTCGCACCAGGCCTTTCAACCACTGTGAATGAACTCCAGGTGTGTGCGTCCCCTGTGAGCGTGTGTGACAATGCATGCTTGCTTCACTATGCATCTGGCTACGTGGGACTTGGAGATTTGAACATGTGTTCTTAGGTTTCGCAGGCTAGCAGCTTAACTGCTAAGCCATCTCTCCAGCCCTGGCACATTTTTAATTCACTTTCATTTTAATTAATTAATTAATTTGCAAGCAGAGACAGAGAGAGGAGAAGAGAGAGTTGGGCATGGGTGCACCAGGGCTTCTTGCCACTGAAAATGGACTCCATATACATATGTCACTTTGTGCATCTGGCTACATGGGTACTAAAGAATTGAACCTGGGACATCAGGCTTTGCAAGTAAGTGCCTTTAACCATCGAGTCATCCTCCAGCCCCCTTTTTTCTTTTCAAATATTTTTGAAATATTTATTTTGCTTGAGGGACAGAAGGAGAGAGAAAAAGAAAGAGAGAGAGAAAAAACAAGGGCATGCCAGGGCCTTTTGCCACTGCACATAAACTTCAGAGGCATGCACCTCTTTGTGCATCTGGCTTTATGCTGGTACTGGGCAATCAAATCCATAAGAACAGGCTTTGCAGGTTGAGCCATCTCCCACGCTCTGCTCCTTTCTTTACTTTTAATAGAGCTGCTGCAAATAATGAAGGGTTGAAGAAAATGAAACCCATGTTTATTGACAACTTCCCATGAGCTACTTTCAAATTCCATCTCACTTTGTTTACAAAACGAATCTGTGAGATTGCAGAGTACTTCCCATGCGTTTCTTTCTTGCTGTGCCGGGGATTGAATCCAGGGCTTTGCAAATGCTATACAGGTTCTCAACCACTGAACTGTATCCCCAGCCCCGTGGTTCCTATTTGTAAGGAAGGCTCCTGGACAGCCCAAGTGACAGTTTCAATTTTGTACAGTGAGAAAGTGGGCCGAACTGTATCCATGCTGAGGCCTATCCTCCTTCAAAACTCCTTGATTACATCTCAGAAGGAAGCTTTGCCTGAGAAGCTAAGGGTTAATCAGCACTGGCAAGAAGAGCAGGGTCTCCCTGTTAAAATAAGAGCCGTGCTGGTTTGACTCACAATCAGCTGAGTTGTGGACTCCCCAGCCCTAGCACCTTGTGTGTTGAAACCATTGTTCACCTTAGTCACGTTCCTAACTGGCTTTGGAGATAACTCATGCACAGGGGTCAGCAATTTTGACTCTGTTGGGACTGAGGCTCTGAAGGAGCTTCTGAGAGCTCAGTGCCCAAACTGGTGTCCACGAGGGAAGCCACTTTCTCTGCTCACCTCACTTCATCTTCTACCTGGATTTGTTTTTTAATTTAATTTATTTTTAATTTAAATTTTAATTAATTTATTTATTTGTTTTTTGTTTTTGAGGTATGGTTTCACTCCAAGCTGACTTGGAATTCACTATGTAGTCTCAGGGTAACCTTGAACTCATGGCAATCCCCCTACCTCTGCCTCCTGAGGGCTGTGATCAAAGGCATGCACCACCATGCCCAGCCTATTTATTTGTTTATTGGTTTTTTGGTTTTTTGAGGTTAGGATCTTACTCTAGCTCAGGCTGACCTGGAATTCACTATGGAGTCTCAGGGTGGCCTTGAACAACCAGCAATCCTCCCACCAATGCCTCCTGAGGGCTGGGATGAAAGGCGTTTGCCACAACCCAGCTTGCTTGCTTTCTTTCTTTCTTTCTTTCTTTCTTTCTTTCTTTCTTTCTTTCTTTCTTTCTTTCTTTCTTTCTTTCTTTCTTTCTTTCTTTCTTTATTTTTTGGTTTTTCGAGGTAGGGTCTCACTCTGGTCCAGGCTGACCTGGAATTAACTCTGTAGTCTCAGGGTGGCCTTGAACTCATGGCGATCCTCCTACCTCTGCCTCCCGAGTGCTGGGATTAAAGGCGTGCGCCACCACGCCCGGCCCAGCTTTATTTATTTTTGAGAGCGAGAATATGGGCAAGCCAGGGCCTCTAACTACTGCAAATGAACTCGACACACATGCGCCACGCTGCGCATTTGGCTTTGCATGGGTACTGGGGAATTGAACCCAAGCTGTCAGGCTTTTCAAATAAGCACCACTGTGCCATCTCCTTAGCCCTCTACCGGAACTCCTACAGACTTACTCTCTTTGGCTTCTTTGGAAAAGGACCCCAATTCATTTTCACGGCCCATCCCAAGATTGGTTTTTTGCTTCCATCTTAAGCTTCCCCCTCCTCACTATTTTCCCCTCCTCTCAACCTCCATATATGCTCCAATCTTTTCTAGTTTGATCAGCTGTCATGCACCTCCTGTGTTCCACCAAGGCACCCTTTTTCTCTTGCACTCACGAAATTCCTAAAAGAGAATCCCAATCCTCTATTCATTTGTTCTTCTAGACTCTCTTCACCGGTGTTTGGCACCTATTTGTCATTTTGTGCTCTCAAAGACTACCAAGAACTTATGTCAATCTGGCTTCTCCTTCTCACTCTCTCTGCTTCCCTCACGAATGGCTCTGTCTAGTTTTGGCATCTTGGATTCCATAATTCCACTGTCTTTTCCCACTGCTCACAATCCTTTGCTGGCTGGATAGCTTAAACACAGTCACTTCCTGCAAGCTTGGTTGATTGTGTCAACCTGATCGAACTGAGAACTGTTCAGATTACTAAAGCTCAGTTCTGGGTGTGTCTATGAGGGTGTTTCCAGAGGCAATTAGAATATGAGGGCTCTCCATCGATCAGAGGTTTAATCCATTAATGGATTGAAAATGTGAATACACTTCTGGAGGTGGTAAAATCTGTGAAAAATGAAACCTGGTCGTGTCTTTGATGGATGTATGTTGCCCTGGCCCCTTCCTGTGTTTGGTCTTTCCAATAGCCTTCCCTGAAAAGTAAAAGGAACTAAAGAGTTAATAACTATCCCTAAGACTAGCAGGTAATAAAGAAGCCTCAGAGGCATTGCAGCCTTGACAGACTACTGGTGATTGATAAACTTCCCTTAGCTCAGAAAACCTTGAGGGAACAGAAACCGTCTGGTCGGATATCCTCTCTAGATGATTTTGCTTAAAAAGAAAAAAAGCTCATTTGTAACAAGGATACAAACAGCTATGAGTTCCTTATCTACTGCTCTTGGTACAAACTGTTTTTCTTAGGATCCTCCTTATAAACTTGAACCCCAGCCTAGCTCAGTGCTTCAGCCTTCATCTGGCGGGAAGGTTGCGGCCCCTCGCTGTTTCTCTCAATAAACAGTGTGTCTGTAAAGAGCAAGTCTGGGGTTTTCTTTTACTTTTCTCTTACACTTTCCTTACAGAAGCCATGAGCTAAAAGAAATCTTTCCTTCAGTCTGAGGAACACATACAGCCCAATATAGCACTTCCTTATGATGTTATCCAATTTCATGGCATCAACCATTACCTGTAAGTAATCCAAATTGTGGTCTGGACTAACTGCTTTCCAGCGACAAGACTTGGAATCCCAGCTGCGGAGTGTGTTCCCTGTGGGAGTTCTGCTTCAGGTGTCCTCAGCACATGTAGCAAGCCTGTTCTTGTTAGCGATGGAGTTGTTACGTAGCATGACCCCAGCGACTGCAGCTTCACGTTCGTCAAACGTGGAAATTCTCAAACCCGTGGAATTTCTAAAACCTTTTACCCCTCTGTCCACTATGTCAGTGTAGGCCCTTAATATGATGCATTTCAACTGTTTGCACAGCTTCTTAGATTTCTCTGAATTGTGCCTTTGGCCCACAGTAGTTTGAATAAGCCTGCCAAATTCCTATGTTGGAAACATAATCCTCAGCTCAATGAGGCTGAGAAGTGGGATCTATTTCTTTATTTATTTTTGAGGTAGGATCTCACTCTAGCTCAGGCTGACCTGAAATTCACTATGTAGTCTCAGAGTGGTCTGGAACTTACAGTAATCCTCCTACCCCTGCCTCCTGAGTGCTGGGATTAAAGGCGTGCACCGCCACGCCTGGCTGAGAAATGGGATCTTTAAAAGATGGCTAGAAGGCTGGAAAAATGGTTCAGTGGTTAAAGGCACTTGCTTGCAAAGCCTAAAGGCCCAGGCTTCATTCCCCAGCACCCACGTAAAGCCAGATGCCCAAAGTGGTGCACCCATACTCTCTATGACTCTGTCTCCCTCTCTCTGTCTCTATCCCCCCTCTGTCAAATTAATTAATTAATTACTTAATTAAAAAATTGTTAGGCTCTGTCCTCATTATTCATCTGTTTTTATAATTAACACCATTATTGTGGGAGTTGGTTGGTTATCCCAGGAGTGTAGTTGTCATTAAAATGGATTGGGCTCGCTCTTACTCTCATTTCAGCCTCTCTTTCCTTCTCCCATAACCCAGCACCGCACAAAGGTCCTGGCCAGATGCTGGTACCCTTCCCTTGGACCTCCCAGCCTCCAGAACTCTGAGAAATATTTTCCATTTAAAAATATTCTTATTTATCTTCAGAGAGAGACAGAGAGAGAAAGAGAGAGAATATGGGTATGACAGTGCCTCTTGCCACTAAAAATAAACTCCAGATGCATGCACCACTTCTGGCTTACATGGGTACTGGAGAATTGAACCTGGGACTGCAGTTTTTCAAGCAAGTGCTTTTAACCACTGAGCTATCTCCCTAGTTCCATCTACCATCTTTTCTACAGCCCATTTATATGAAAACATCAACAAACTTACAACTAATCTGAATCTTACCAAAACCACACCAAACATATTTTTTTTCCAGTAAATATTCATACAGGAAAACTTTAAACAGAAGTCAGGAGGGCTCATCTTAGCAGAACCTCTGCTCTCAGCTCTGTCCTGGCAGGGTGCCCAGGAACCTGGAAGCCAACGCTTTCTTCTGGTAGCCGTGTACAACTCCTATAATAGAAGCTTCGTGCTCTTTCATCACCTTCCTCTATTCCTGGAGAACAGTCGCTGCAAACCCCTGTGATTCTCCCAGGGTGGCTGGCAGCCACGTATGCGCCGGCCTTCGTGCCTCTGGACAAATTGCTCAATTGCAGGTGGAGGAGTTGGGACCTTTGTCTCCCCAGCTCTCGCTGGTGGAGCCTCGGTCGTTCATAGAGACAACTGCCTTGATGGCTGCCCCACTCTTCCAACCCCAAATAAACTGCTTGCACTCAAATTCTTATCTTAAGATCTGCTTCTCATAGTTTAATTAAAATGTATTATCATCTACTTAGAGATACAGGATACAAGCAATACATACACAGCACAGGGGAACCTGGAATACATACACCTGAAAGAAAGTTGTGCGCAGTATGATCCAGCAACACCAGAGACACGGAGCAAAGCAGTGTGGACATTGGTTCACAGAGGGGGAGTTGACTAGGGAAACCCCAAATACTAGAAACAGTGATCCCTACAGACTGGTCTTGTTATGGTTTGGGTGTGAAATGTCTCCTACAGGCTCATGTGTTTGAGAACCTGGTGCCCAGCAGCTGGCACTGTTTGGGGAAGGTGGGGCGTGGCTGGTGGATGTGGGTCACTGGGGGAGGACCTTGGGTGGTTCCAAGTACCTGTTTTCAGTCCTGCTCACTCTTCCTGGTGCACATTCCCAATGTGAACAAGCCTTTGCCACAGGCCCCTTCTGTGGCAGAGTTGCTCTTCCACGCCCTCCCTGCTGTAGAGACTGAAATCACTCAGAAACCCTTGGGCTGGAGAGATGGCTTAGTGGTTAAGGTGCTTGTCTGTGAAACCAAAGGACCCAGGTTCGATTTTCCAGGATCCACGTAAGCCAGATGCACAAGGTGGCGCATACATCTGGAGTTCATTTGCAGTGGCTGAAGGTCCTGGCGCGCCCATCCTCTATCTGCTGCTCTCTCTCTCTCTCTCATAAATAAATAAATAAGCAAAGTAAAATAATAAAAAAAAAAAAGAAACCCTGAGCAAAGCATGCCTTTCTTCCTTAGATTGTTTCTGGCAGGCACTTGTCATGGCAGTACAAAGAGAAAACTGATACAGGCATAATGAGTCTTTCTACATAACAGTTTTCTAATGTTTCCATTATGAATCTGTATATTGTAAGTGTAAAACCACACATTTATGCCAGCGTGCATATCATCCTAACCTGTGGTGCCGTCCTTGAAAGGGAAGAGACGCATTCTACGTTAATTCCAGCTTCATTCTAATAATTCTAATGGGCTGCTCAGAACTACAGAGTCACATTCCCTCACACCCTCCCTTGCAGCGGAGGTCCTAACGCAAGTTCCGTTCGGCCAATCACCGGACTTGCTTGGGAAGGAGGTCATCATTTGCCCCTGGTTCTGCCCTTTCCTACCGAGGCCCAGTGCAGCGGGGGGTAGGAGCAGAATGCCAAGGTTCACCGCTAATCCTCAGCTGAGAAGACGTTCATGAAGGTCATGACCAGCTCACCCTGGCAAGCAGCCCTAGCAGAAAGTTCTTGAAGCTACAGAAATGGTGTTGACCTTCCGCCTTCTTTCCTTCCTGAGGTCCTGGAGGCTCTTGCCACCTGGGCAGACCTGTTCTCCAGCATAGTACAGTGTTAAGGAAACATTTTCTGGATATGTAGCTTACATAGGTATCTTTCTGGCTATTTTAAAATTGCCTGAAAACGTAGTTGGGTGTGGTACTGCATACCTCAGCACTCAGGAGGCAGAGGTAGGCGGGTCATTGTGAGTTTGCGGTCAACCTGGAATTACAGAGTGAATTCAAGGTCAGCTTGGACTAGAGTAAGACCCTACCTCAAAAAAGAAAAACAAAAATTGACTAAACTTGACAGGCATGGTGGCATATGCTTGCAATCCCAGCACTTGGGAGGTAAAGGTAGGAGGATCATTATGAGTTTGAGGCCAGCCTGAGACTACATAGTGAATTCTAGGTCAGCCTGGGCTACAGCAAGACCCTACCTCCAAAAAAAAAAAAAAAATTGCCTAAACCATCCTATGTCTAAAATATCTAGTTGTTTCTGTTTCATGACACACAGCCTTAACTAACATCAGGGCTCCTGAGCAACTGAGAGACAGGCTTGTGCTGAGGCAAACATACATTTATGGCAAGTGGAATGAAAAGTCATCAGAAGCATCAATAATTAAAGCTCCTTGCCTCCAGCTGAGCTGCATAAGGAAAGGGAAAATAGCTAAAACAGCTGTGCCAAGCCTGAATCATGACAGAACTCTCCAAGAGACAGCAAGCAGCAAGCAGCACAGGGCCACAGATTTCTTCCTAAGATGCAGCAGTGGCCAAGAGAGATGGCTCAGCAGTTAAAGGCACTTGCTTGCAAAGCCTGCTGGCCCAGGTTCAATTCCCCAGTGATCATAAAAAGTCAGATGCACGAGGTGGCATATGTATCTACAGTTCTTTTGCAGTGTGGCAAGAGGTCCTGGTGGGCACACTGTCCCTCTTTCTCTCTCTCCCTGTCCCTCTCTCTCTCCCCTTCCTTGCAAATAAATTTAAATAAATATATATTTTTTTTTAAAGAGATGCGGCTGTAATTGCAGCTTAAAATGTATTCTAATCTTCCCCGTGAGCCTTATCTCAATGGGATCTAGGGAGGGTAGAGCAGCAGGTTTCCTGAATTAAATGTGCCTTATAGCTGGCTTACAGCGCATGAATGAACCGTTTTCATGATACTGTTAGTTCCATGGCTCCGGTTCCTCTGCTCCTCCGTAATGTGAGGGTGCCTAGGACTGTGTTGATCCACCGTGCCCAGTGCTCTGACGGTTTTGGGTTTCCCACAAGAAACAGCCGCCTTTGCTGAAAAGTACAAGAAAGCCCTCACTGAGAGGATGCACCAAGCTCTTACTGGTGCAATATGATTCTTGCCCCTTCCCACCACCATGGCTTCTTTGTGCTTCCTCTAAGCCTCCATGGAGCTCTGGTCTAAGAGCGGTCCCCGACCCGTTGACGTGTGTGCTGGCCCCTTTAGGAAGCAGAGCCTGGCCCAGATTCAGTTATGCGCTCTCCCTCTGCTGGTGGCCAGTGCAGTGCTCAGACAGCTACAGTGATGTTTGGGGGATCTTCCCAGAAGTGGCTTGCCTGAACTTGTAGACAAGCTCAAAAGCATCCTTTCAGATTTCCTCCGAGGACACTGAGCCAGCATCCAGGCTGATGTTTCGTGCCGGACAGGAGAGGCTGGGACGCATGTAATTGCTCTCTTGCTTCCTCATTTACAGGATGGAAGAGATTATATTGTCACTTCTTTCTTGCAGATCGGTTTCTTCTGTATCATAATCTAATCCCTACTGCCTTGTAAAGCCAAGGCCCAAGGAAACAAGTTAATGTTACAATGAACAAGGTTCACAGATGTCTCTCCTATGCTAGCAAACTCATAGTTTCGGTAAGTTTCCACCAAATGGCCCATGTTAAAGGCTTGGGGTCCAGCCCTTGGAGCTACTGATTACCAGCCACCAGAAGGTAAGTCGCTTTCTCTGTGTGCTGTCTTACCACAGGTCCAAAAAGACACGGGCCAATTGACCATTGATTGAAATCTCCAAAAATGTGAGCCCAAATAAGATTTTCCTCTTTTTAAAGTGATTACCTTGGTTATTTTGTTACATTAGCAGAAAGTTAGCACAAGGACTCACTTGAACTATGTCCAATCTTAGTATTTTGGCTCCTTTTTCCTAACACTCAGGAGAGACAGATATGGCTCTGACATTTATTTCAGCCTCTGCTTTACCATGGTGCATAATGAAAGACCCATCAATGGTGGAATCCTTTTGCATTACAGAGTAAAAATAACCCTCTCATCCTTTAAAACACCAAATCAGGAGCTGGAGAGATGGCTTAGTGGTTAAGGCATATGCTGGCAAAGCCAAAGGACCCAGGTTTGATATCCCCAGGACCCGTGTAAAGCTGGATACACATGTGTCTGAAATTCGTTTGCAGTGGCTAGAGGCCCTGGCATGCCCATTCTTTCTCTCTCTCAAATAAATAACTAAGTAAATAAAATATTAAAACACCCAATCAGAAAGATGTAGAAATCTTTACTCAATTTGCCATCAAAGGAGGGAAGAGCTTTCCTTGTCAGGAAGCAGAATGGAAGATGGGGTCGGGGGCTCTTTCCTCACAAAGGATTGGCATTATCTTTGCAGTTGCTAAGGCCAGCATCTTTCTCTCTTGATGGAATATGTTCTGGTATGAAATTCCAGAGAAGGGAATTATTGCCATTAGATGTTTTGATGTTTCTACAGTCAATGCAGTCACTTTACTTCTTAGACCTCCCTTTTCACTTCAACCATTATGTAGTGTGGTGAAAGAAACAGGTGAGAATTTGTACAACATACACATCAAGAATGCAAACGTAGGGGCTGGAGAGATGGCTTAGTGGTTAAGATGCTTGCCTGAAAATCCTAAGGACCCAGGTTCCATTCCTCAGTACCCACATAAAGCCAAATACACAAAGTGGCACATGCATCTGGCATTTGTTTGCAATGGCTAGAGGCCCTGGCTTGCCTCTCTTTCTCTCTCTCTCTCTCCTTGCAAATAAAATATTTTTAGCATTTTTAATTTATTTATTTGTAAGCAGTGTATGATAGAGAAAAGAGACACAGAGAGAGAATTGGTGTGCCAGGGTCTCCAGCCCTGCAAACAAATTCGAGATGCATGTACCACTGTGCATCTGGCTTCATGTGGGTACTGGGGAATCAACCCTGGGTCGTTAGGCATGGCAGGCAAGTGCCTTAACCACTGAGCCATCTTGAGCCCAAAATATTTTTTAAATAAATCTTTTAAAAAAATGCGAACCTGGGACTGGCAAGACAACTCTGTGGCTAAAGCACTTGCTGTGCAAATGATCCCTGATCCAAGCCTGAGTCTGGATACTCAGCACGCGTGCAAGCATAAATAACAGCGCTGTGTGATGGCCTTTGACTGGCTAGCTGGGCCAAGCCTGGCTAGCCAAATCTGTGAGGCCTGGGTTCAATTTAGAGCGCCTGCCTCAGTAAATAAGCTGGAGAGCAACTGAGGGAAACACCCACCATCCTCTGGCCTCTACATGCATGCACATGCATCTACATGGGTGAGCACACATGCACACATTTACAACACACACATATACATGCAAAAATCTGTCTTGAAGAATGCTGGAAGGAGAGAGGACTCAATGAATGCCAGCATGAGGACCTGAATTTGGACCCCAAGCACCTATCTAACATATTTGACATGGTGGCGCTTCCCTATAATCTCAAATCCTGGGGTGGGGGGGTGGCAAGACAGGTGGATCCTTGGGGCTTACTGACTACCTTGTCTAACTGAAGCTGTGAGCTCTAAGTTAGGTGAGAGACTCTGTCTCAAAGAATAAGGTGGATCAACATGTTGAGAAGCAACAGGGGAGTGTTCAACACTCAGTGAGACATCTCTGGCGTACCCTCCCCAGCTCAGGGACCGTTGTGCAAGAGGAGGCAGCAAAACTGTAAGAGGAGAGGCTGAGTCATAGACAGGCTGCCTGCAAGTGATGCCGTGAGCTCCAGAGATGCAGCCTTCATGAGTCATCCCCTACGCTGAGGTGGGCTGAGGTGGGCTGAGGTGGGCTGAGGTGGGCTTTCTGGTGATGTCGCTGCCTTTGAATCAAAGCAGCTATGGGGGGATTGCCATCCAGGATGGGGTGAGACTTCCCGTGGTGGTACAGCTGCACCTCTTGCTCTTGTAAGCAACCCCTCACCCTGCTCTGTAAGTAACCCAATAAACTCGTTAGTTCATTAAAAAAGAGAAAGTAAGGGCCAAAGGGGGGGGGGTAGTGCTTATAGTACTGTCTTCCAGACTCAAAGTGACCTCGATATTCATGACCTCACAACGGCTGACGCTACCTACACAGGACCTGCATAATAAGAGGAAAAGAGACCAATGACATCAAAACAGAAGAGAGACTAGTTGGAAAAGGGAAGGGATTCAGTGGAGGGAGGATTTGGGAATGGGAAAAGGGAGAGTGGTGGGAGGGGATTATGATCATGGTATCTTGTTTATATTTATAGAAGTTGTCAATAAAAATGTTTTAAAACTAAGGTGACTGACTGAGGAAGATATCTAATGTTGACCTCTGGCCTCTATACACACATATGCACATGCACCCACATGGTCCCACATGCATATGAACACATACATACATGCATACCACACACACATACACATGCAAAAAATTTTGTTAAATGAGAATGCACAATTCTACATTTATCCATATTACATGGGACTGGACTGCTATGCACAGTGAGTGTGGAAAACAACTCCAGACTAATAAAAGAAGTCTTTCTGGAAGAAATGTGTGTGTGTGTATGTATGTGTGTGTGTGTGTGTGTGTGTGTATTGCTAAACGTGAGACTCAGAGTCTCATGCATGCCAGGCAACCTACAATAGTGGGCACCCCCAGCCCAGGGGAAATATTTGAACTGGGATTTCACACAGCTGGGTAGACGTGGTCAGTTGTGCGGGAGCTAGCTACAAGAACGCTGCTCCTCTCCAGACAAAGGTAGGAAGATGCACTTCCTCCACCATGTGGCACTTTTCCGCAGAGGTAGATGTGGTTGTGAGGAGATTCTTAGGAGAGATACACAGTGAGAGTTATGGGTTGTATGTGGTTTGTCCCCTTAAAGGTTTACTTGTTGGACTCTTGGTTTTAGTATGGCAGGATCGATAGATGGGGTTTCATAGTCAGGTCATGGGGGTATGCTGCCTTTAGAAGGATTAGGGTACTTCTTATGGGACCCTGTTAGTTCTTGTAAGAGAGTCATTACAAAAAGGCAAGCATGGTTGAAGCCGGGTGTGGTGGCGCACACCTTTAATCCCAGCACTCGGGAGGCAGAGGTAGGAGGATCACTGAGTTCAAGGCCACCCTGAGACTCCATAGTGAATTCCAGGTCAGCCTGGGCCAGAGACCCTACTTCAAAAAAAAAAAAAACTAAAAAAAAAAAGGCAAGCATGGGCCAGGTGTGGTGGCGCACGCCTTTAATCCTAGCACTCCAGAGGCAGAGGTAGGAGGATCAATGTGAGTTCAAGGCCGTCCTGAGAATACATAGTGAATTCCAGGTCAGCATGAGCTAGAGTGATACCCTACCTCAGAAAAAGAAAAAGAAAAGAGCAAGTATGGCTCTTCTCTGTGCTCTGGCTTCCTGTCCCCCACAATTTCTTAGCCTTGCATGAGCTTTCATCACTGTGACTCATAGCCACCTTTCTTGAGGTCTCCCCTATATCCAGGTTGATGCTGATGTCATGCCGGAGCTTTGAGCAAAATAAATCTCACTTCTTTGTGTGTGATGTGGTGAACATATGTGCATGTCCATGCATGTGTGAGCATATGTGTGGGTGTGTGCACATTCACACATGTGCACATGCATGTGGAGGACAAAGGACAGCCTTCAGCAATGCTATCCACTTCCTTTGAAAACGGGGACTCTCCCCGTCCCAGAGCTCACTGACAAGGCTACCCTAGCTGGCCCAGGCAGCCACCGCTCCAACACTGGCATCACAAGCATATGCCTAGCATTTTACATGGGTACTGGGAATCAAAGTGCCTGTGTGGCAAGCACATTACCAACTGCATGATCTCCCCAGCCTCTAAATCTCCGAACTCAGGGCTGGAGAGCTGGCTTAGCAGTTAAGGCGCTTGCCTGCAAAGCCTAAGGATGCATGTTCAACTCCCCAGATCCCATGCTGAAGGTTGCACATGCCCACAAGGTGGCACATGCGTCTGGAGTTTGACTGCAGTGGCTGTGGGTCCTGGTGTGCCAATTCTCTCCCTCTCTCTCATAAAAAAAAATTGAAGTACTAACCCTCAGTTATAGCAATGGAATAGAAGAGTAACTCAATGAACAAGTCATAAAAATAAATCTAGTGTTAAGAAATACTGGAGGGAAATTGTAGAAAAATTAGTTTACATTCCCATTCAGAATAAGTTATTTGGCAAAGAACAGAGGGCAGTTATATGGCCCCTGACCTCATCCTGGCTTTGTGACCTTGAGTGAGCTACATAACTTCTCTGAGGCTCACTTTTCCCATTTGTAAGGTGTTGATCATAATGGTTCTTACCTCAGTGGTTTGTTGTGCTTGAGGAAATAATGCCTGTGGTGTGTCTCCACAGCTCACAGTGTGGCTACCAGCACCGAGGCTTGCCATGAGACTCTCAAATGCCACCGTTGGGGGTAGTGGTTGGGAAAACCAACTGTACTGCTACCTGTGTGTAAGGGTTACCACATTTTGTTAACCATCTGGCTATATTGAAAAAGGTGGTGGTGAGGGGGGGGAAAGCCTTCAGTGTGAGGCATCTATGAGTGACCATGAGTGAATGTAGATAAAGAGCTGGAAATGGACCGTGTTCAAGCTGGAAGCCCTGAAGAACCAGATGTGAAACTGAGAAATCAAGAAACACCAAATAAAGGCTGGGAAGATGGCTCAGCAGCCAAAGAAATGAGAAATGAAGGTGACACCAATGAGCCAGACACGAGACTGAGAAACGAAACAACAAATGAGAGCTGGGCAGGTGGCTCAGTAGTTAAAGGAATGTCGAGTGAAGGTGACGCCAATGAACCAGACACGAGACTGAGAAATGAAACAAACGAGAGCTGGGCAGGTGGCTCAGTGGTTAGAGGAACGTCAAACGAAGGTGACGCCAATGAGTCAGACACGAGACTGAGAAATGAAACAGCAAATGAGAGCTGGGCAGGTGGCTCGGGGGTTACAGGAACATCGAATGAAGGTGACGCCAATGAGCCGGACACGAGACTGAGAAATGAAACAAATGAGAGCTGGGCAGGTGGCTCAGTGGTTAGAGGACCGTCGAGTGAAGGTGACGCCAATGAGCCAGACACGAGACTGAGAAACAAAACAACAAATGAGAGCTGGGCAGATGGCTCAGGGGTTACAGGAACATCGAATGAAGGTGACGCCAATAAACCAGACACGAGACTGAGAAATGAAACAAATGAGAGCTGGGCAGGTGGCTCAGTGGTTAGAGGAACGTCAAATGAAGGTGACGCCAATGAGCCAGACACGAGACTGAGAAACGAAACAACAAAAGAAGGCTGGGAAGATGGCTCAGCAGTTAAAGAAACAACAAAGAAAGGTGATACCAATGGTAAGTGGGAAAGGAACATGGTTTTTTTTAAAAAAAATTTTATTTATTTATTTGAGAGCGACAGACACAGAGAGAAAGACAGATAGAGGGAGAGAGAGAGAATGGGCGCGCCAGGGCTTCCAGCCTCTGCAAACGAACTCCAGACGCGTGCGCCCCCTTGTGCATCTGGCTAACGTGGGACCTGGGGAACCGAGCCTCGAACCGGGGTCCTTAGGCTTCACAGGCAAGCGCTTAACCGCTAAGCCATCTCTCCAGCCTGGAACATGGTTTTTTTTAAGAGACATACATTTGAAGAGCAAATGATAGTGCTAAGCCAAGAGGAGAGAGTTGTCACTAAAATAAGAAACGCGGGGTTGTGGAGATGGCCCAGCAGTTGAAAGTGCTTGCTTGCTTAGCCTGCCATCAGGGTTTGAGTCCCCAGCACCCATGCACAGTCAGGGTACAATACAGCACATGTGTGCAGTTTTGTTTGCAGCTGCTAGAGGCCCTGGTGGGCCAGCACAAGCTCACTTGCTCACTCTGTCTCTCTCCCCTCACAAATAAATCATATTTTAAAATGTAAAACAAATGTACATAAAAGATATGCATACTCACTTGCTTCTCAGTGTTTTGGTAAATTCAGTTTAAAATTTATAAATCATTCATCAGAGTTCATTCTAATCTACACATCAGACTTCATGATCTATAATAATGACGTCAGTCTTCCTTGGAATATTCAAAAGACTTTTATTTCTTCTTTTGCATTTTTATTTGTTTTTTTTTTTTCTTGTCCAGAAATTCCATTAGACGTTCTGTCCAAAAATGTGGTTCCTCTAGTCCCAGAATTCTTGGACACATCCCAGGACGTTGAAAAGGCTATTGACCTCATGGTCAGCAAGACACTTAACGTGTCCATGGAGGAGCATGAGGTCCCCCAGCAGAGCGATGACATCCCCAAGCTCTCAGAAAACACCATCTATCCCAAGCATGGAAACATCCCCAAGTCCTCACCAAAAGCCACCCATGTGAAGCCAGGTGACATCTCCAAGGCCACAGCAAAAACTACCCAGCCCAAACAAGGGAACGTTCCTAAGGCCTCAGGCAACACCATGCAGGCCAAGCATAGGAAAATCTCCAAGCCCTTGACAAAAGCCATCCTGCCCAAACAGGGCATCACCCTCCAGGCCACAGCACTCGCTATGCAGCCCAAGGAGAATAATGTCCCCAGGCCCTCAGACAACACCGCCAAACCCAGGAAGGGTAACTTCACCAAGTCCTCAGATGACACTGTCCAATCCAAGAAAGGTGACATCCCTAGGTCCTCAGAAGATACTATTCAGTCCCAGGAGGGTGACATCAAATCTTCACAAGACACCACCCAGCCCAGAGAGGGTGACCTCCCTAGGTCCTCAGAGGAAGAGACCCTTCCGCTGGAGGATCTGGAGGCAGACAGGGTGAAGGTGATCACAAGTAAGACGGACTTTGAGGAAGTCCTCAAGGAGGCTGGGGAGACGCTGGTTGCTGTGGACTTCTCGGCCCCTTGGTGTGGTCCTTGCAGGGGAATCAAGCCTTGTTTCCACTCCCTGTCTGTGAAGCACGAGGATGTGGTATTCCTAGAAGTGGATGTGGACAACTGTGAGGAGCTGGTGAGAGACCTTGCAATTTTTTGTCTGCCAACTTTTCAATTTTATAAAAAGGGAGAAAAGGTGGGTGAATTTTCTGGAGCTCTCATGGAAAAGCTTAAAGCAACCATTGAAGAATTAAAGTAACCATATATTCTGAGGACATTGTGAGCTGTGGTTTACAACTACTTTTTGTTTCTTTTTTCCCAGGTTTTTTTTTTTTTTTTTTTTTTTTTTTTTTTGATGTAGGGTCTCACTCTAGCCCAGGCTGACCTGGAATTCACTATGTAGTCTCAGGTTAGCCATGAACTCATGGCGATCCTCCTACCTCTGCCTCCCAAGCGCTGGGATTAAAGGCGTGTACCACCATACCTAGCTTTTACAAGTTTTTTTTAAAAAATGTATTGCGTTGATATAGAGAGACGGGGTATACTAGGGCCTCCTGCCATTACAAACAAACTTCAGACACACATACCACTTTGGGCATCTGACTTTACATGGGTACTGGGGTATTGAACCCGGGCCATCAGACTTTGTAAGCAAGCTCCTTTAACCACTGAACCATTTCATCAGCCCCTAATTTTCCCCCCATTTGCTAAAAACGATCAAATAAGACAAAACATGTATGTCCAGATTATAATGGTGCTGCTTGTAAATTAGAAATAAGTAGTTTACCCTTTTCAAAACGTAGCCAAAGCATCAAATCATGTGGCGACCATGTTTTTGTTGACAGGAGAAGATAAAATTAGAAATTTCTGGGGTGGAGATTAGAAGTCCTGACGTCCTCTCCTTTTCAAGAATCTTGAGGATTTTTTTCCCCCATCTGTGTTTGAAAATTCTGCTCATTGCGTGTTTGTGCAGCAATGGAAATGCAGACGGTTCTTTAGCAGAAGTGCTTAGCTGAGAGACTAATGGAAAGTTCTTTCCTCATGCTTGCATGTGCTTGGGGCTCTGATAAGGTACTTTGGAGAATGAGGACTGTGAGAGAGTCACATGTCATCACCATCCTCCTTCTGGTCCTGGGAGCTCCTCCTAACCCTCTCAGAACTGGGCCGCTGAAGACAGGGCCCCACAGAGGCTGAGTTCTGGGTGACCCATGGTCCCATTATGACATCAGTGCCTGGCTGGCCAAGTCCCCTGGTAAATGAGTGCCTCATTCCTATTTCCAGGTATCTCCACAGACCAAAGGCCCCAAGTCTAAATCAGGTATTAGCTTGGCACGGAGGAGTGGGAGTGTTCGTTATCTTTTTGAAATTTTGAAATTTTATTTTATGTATTTATTTTTTTGTGAGAGAACCAGAGAAAGAGAGGGTGCATGGACATAGCCATTACAAATAAAGTCCAGACACGTGGTCCACCTTGTGCATTTGGCTTTACGTGGGTCCCAGGGAACCAAACCTGGGGCCTTTGGCTTTGCAGGCAAGTGCCTTTACCATTGAGCAATCTCTCCAGCCCTGGTTCGAGGAGCTTTAACTGATTCACAAAGAGCTATACCCACTTAGAGTGGACAACTGAATGAGTGTGGCTCAGGGTGGTCACACTCACCTGTGATACCCGTTATCCTCTAGAAATTGCTGTGCGCCCCCCGCTCTTGTGGCTGCTTGAAGTAAGAACATTTAACTTCGTGTCTACCCCGAGATCAATTTTTATGTGATCCAAACCATTCCTTGTTAACTTGAAACATTACGTCGCACAGCAGATTTCTAGAATATATAACTGAAATTTGGTACCTACTGAACAACAACCTCCATTTCCCCTGGTGTTACTCATGCTACTTTCTGTTGGTCCAAAGTGTTTTTAAACTATTTTTATTTATGAGCAGAAAGAGAGAGAGAATGATTAAGAGAATAAGCAAACCTCTTGGTTGGGTGATTTCTACCAGCACTGCAAACCAGACTTCAATAGTAAAGTGGTACTGAGAGTGGGGTTGCTGATAGACACCTGACTGTGTGGCTTCAGCCTTTTGTAGCTGATTTTCAAGAGGAATGTGGAAGGATTTGAAACCTTGGCCTAAGAGATGCCTTGCAGTGCTGTAAGTACAGCTTGATGGACTATTCTGGTCAGAGTTGAAAGACCTGAAGGCAGTAAGAACTATGGACTGTAAGGTTTGCCTTATGGGGGTGAGAAAGAGCTTTGCTTGGACTGGGCTAGCAGTTTGTGCAAAAAGCTTGCAGTTATGCCCATGTCCTAAGAAGTTGTGCAGGGTTGCTTTGCTTAGAAATGAACTGGTGTGAGCAGAGGGGTATGGCACAGAATAAAACGAAATCTTTGGGCCTAAACTGCTGCCTATTGACCTGCAAATTGTTTGAGATATTACAGCCTTTGAGATTGGGCCAGCTGAGCTGCACTGGGGCAGCAGGAAGAATGTAGACTCTTGTGAAGGGGCCTTAGTGCTCAAGGAGTGTCCTGTTCTTCAAAGTCTGCTTTATTCACCTCTGGATTAACAAATTGGCACCGTACCTGGTATTGTGGAGTGTAAAAAATGCTGGAAAGAGGGCCATTGAGTTTGCAACACGGTCTTTGGAAATAGCCATTGGCAGTGTGAAGCAGGTTTGCTAGATGCCTACATGGAGACCTGATGAAGCCATGAGAATGAACCATGGGTTGCAGCAGAGACCCAGTGGAGATGCCAGGACCATGAGATGGCTGCCAAGTAGCTGCTGGCCCCGATGAAGTTTTCCAGGACTGTGAATAGCCTAGCTGGAGGGGCGGGAATGGAATGCCAGAGACTTATTGCTGGTTAGAATTATCGAATTTGGAGATTTGTCACTGACTAGAGTTGTTGGACTTGAAGTTACAGACTTTGATGTTTGCCCCAGTTGTTTTAAATCATGTATTGGTTGAATATTTCTTGTTATGCCCAATGCCATCTTTTGCAGTGAATGTATTCTGTGCCATTATGGTTTTTTGAGGTTTTTTTTTGGGGGGGGGTATTATGGCTCATTTAAAAGATCTTGGACTATGGGGATGTTTGAACATCATTGATATTGATGAAAACTATGGGGACTTTTAAAGTCATATTGAATGAACTGTATTTTATATCATGTATGAATATCAGGTTATGGGGGCCAGGGGTAGAATGTGGTGGCTTGATTCGTGTCCCACATAAACTTAGGTGTTCTTAATGCTAGGTTCTCCAGCTGATGGAGATTTGGGAATTGTCTCCTGGAGGGAGTGTATTTTTGGAGGCAGGCTTATGGGTGTTATAGCAAGTTTCCCCATGCCAGTGTTTGGCACAGTCTCCTGTTGCTACTGTCCAGCTTATGTTGGCCAGGAGGTGATGTCCACCTTCTGCTCATGCCATCATTTTCCCCTGCCATCATGGAGCTTTCCCTAGAGCCTGTAAGCTAAAATAAACCTCTTTTCCCACAAGCTTCTCTTAATTGGGTGATTTCTACCAGCAATGCGAACCAGACTCCAACAGATTACTTAGTGGTTAAGGCACTTGCCTTCAAAGCCAAAGAACCCAGGTTCAATTCCCCAGGACCCATGTAAGCCATATGCACAAGGGGACACATGTGTTTGGATTTCATTTGCAGCAGTTGGAGGCCCTGGCATTCCCATTCACTCTCTTTCTCATTTTCTCTCTCTCTCTCCTTCCCTATCTCTCTCTCTCTTAAATAAATAAAAATAAAATAAAAACAAGTACCACTTTGTGCATCTGGCTTTACATGGTGCTGGGGAATTGAGCCTGGGCTTCCACAGGCTTTGCAAGCAAACAACTTTAACCACTGTTGCAGTCAGGTTCTTATTGCTGGCAGAATAACCCAACCAAGAGCAGCTTGTGGGGAAAAGGGGTTATTTTGGCTTACAGGCTAGAGGGGAAGCTCCACGATGGCAGGAGAAAACAACGCCATGAGCAGAGAGTGGGCATCACCTCCTGGCCAACCTCAGGTGGCCAAGAGGAACAGGAGAGTGTGCCAAACACTGGCAAGGGGAAACTGGCTATAACATCCATAAGCCCACCCCCAACAATACACTGCCTCAAGGACATGTTAATCCCCAAATCTCCATCAGCTGGGGATCTAGCATTCAGGATGCCTAAATGTATGGGGACACCTGAATCAAACCGTCACAACCACTGAGCCATATTCCCAGCCCAAAGTATTTTTAAACATATTACTTATTTATATTTTTTATTTGAGAAAGAGGCAGAGAGAGAGAGAGAGAAAGAGGGGGGCTAGAGAGAGAATGGGTGCACTAGGGCCTCTGGCCACTGCAAACAAACTCCAGATACATGCGCCACCATATGTATCTAGTAGCATTTTAAAAAATATGGATTCTTGGGCTGGAGAGATGGCTTAGCGGTTAAGCGCTTGCCTGTGAAGCCTAAGGACCCCGGTTCGAGGCTCGGTTCCCCAGGTCCCACGTTAGCCAGATGCACAAGGGGGCGCACGCGTCTGGAGTTCGTTTGCAGAGGCTGGAAGCCCTGGCGTGCCCATTCTCTCTCTCTCCCTCTATCTGTCTTTCTCTCTGTGTCTGTTGCTCTCAAATAAATAAATTAAAAAAAATAAATTAATTAAAAAATTAAAAAATATGGATTCTTGAGGCTTCCCCCGCCCACCTCTAACCTCCCTCATGGTAGGAGTTCTCTGTACTTCTTTCTCTTTCCTTCTCTTAATCTAATTGTCTCTGTAAGCCTTAAAATAATGAATTCTTGGCCAACATGTAAAGAAAGAAACAGAACTCTCTTGGAGGGGGGTGCTAATCTAGATTTCTAGACTTGTCTTGAAAAAATTTTAAATTATAGCAATCCAAAATTTCAAGAAACCAATCAAATTTTAGGGAAGAGCGGCAGGTCTCTCTGCTGAAAAGGGCTTGCTCCCTCTAGTCCCCTGCTCCAGAACCTTGTGCGTCTTCATTCATCCAGTTGAAGGATGGCCTTCCCTGTAAGTCTGAGAGCAGGACAGCCTCGTCATCTTCTATTGTGCACCTCAGGCCTCCTTAGAGACACTTGTGTCACAGGCTCCTTTGCACCAGTAACAGCCACTGGACAGCAACAAACAAGATACCCTATATATTCAGCCTTCTTTTTTTTTTTTCCAAAAGTGACCTACAGGAAGTATTAATGATAAGGCAAGAAACAAGGAAGGCAACTGAGAACCCAGAAGGGAATAAGCAAAACCCAGATGGCATAAACAATTGCTTTGGCTAAGCAGCAAAATTTGATCTTCTTAACCATTGGGAGAGAAGAGGGAAATTCAGTAATAGCCAGACGCAATTATCTGAAATGAGCAAGCTTTGGAATGTGAGAAAGGAGCTAATGTTTTTCCTTAGCTAAATTATTGAATGAAATTTCTCATCTGGGAACTTAAGTGTGAGATATTGAACAATAAATGATGTTATTCATAAAGGTTTTTTTGATGAGTTATTTAAAAAATTCAGAACAGTTTTCATGTGGTTATTTCCAGTAAGTTTCACTAACATATAAAGCTGTAGCACACACTTTTAATCCCATCACTCAAGAGGCAGAGGTAGGAGAATTGCTGTGAGGTCAAGGCCAGCCTGAGACTCCATAGTGAATTCCAGGTCAGCCTGGGCTAGAGCAAGACCCTATCTCAAAACAAACAAACAAAATACAAAGCTGCTATGGCAAAGTACTTTTCCTTTTAACTTTTTTTTTTTTGGTTTTTCAAGGTAGGGTCTCATTCTAGCCCAGGCTGACCTGGAATTCACTATGGAGTCTCAGGGTGGCCTCGAACTCACAGCGATCCTCCTACCTCTACCTCCCAGTGCTGGGATTAAAGGCGTGCGCCACCATACCCGGTGTCCTTTTAACTTTTTTTTTGGTTTTTCGAGGTAGGGTCTCACTCTGGCCCAGGCCGACCTGGAATTCACTATGGAGACTCAGGGTGGCCTTGAACTCATGGTGATCCTCCTACCTCTGCCTCCCCAGTGCTAGGATTAAAGTCATGCACCACCCTGCCTGGCTCCTTTTAACTTCTTAATTGGGCTGGAGAGATGGTTCAGTGGTTAAAGCCTGCCTGCCTGGGTTCAAGACCCCAGTACCCATGTAAAGCCAGACACACAAAGTGGCATATGCATCTGGAGTTCATTTGCCTATAGCAAGAGGCCCTGGTAACCCATTCTCTCTCTCTCTCTTTCCTTGCAGATAAATAAATGAATAAATATTTAAAAAAATTTTATGGGCTGGGTATGGTCGCACATGCCTTTAATCCCAGCACTCTGGAGACAGAGGTAGGAGGATTGCCGTGAATTTGAAGCCACCCTGAGTCTCCATAGTGAATTCCAGGTCGGCCTGGGCTAGAGTAAGACCCTACCTCAAAAAAAAAGGGGGGGGCTAGAGAGATGGCTTAGCAGTTAAGGTACTTACATGCGAAGCCTAAGGACTCAGGTTCAATTCCCCAGTACCCACATAAGCCAGATGCACAATGCACATGCATCTGGATTTCATTTGTAGTGGCTATAGGACCTAGCATGCCCATTCTTTCTCTCTCTCTCTCTCTCTCTCTCTCTCTCTCTCTCATAAATAATAATTTTCAAAAATCAAAAGCTTAGCCGGGCGTGGTGGCGCATGCCTTTAATCCCAGCACTCGGGAGGCAGAGGTAGGAGGATCGCTGAGAGTTCGAGCCCACCCTGAGACTACAGAGTGAATTTCAGGTCAGCCTGAGCCAGAGTGAGACCCTGCCTTGAAAAACCAAAAAAAAAAAAAAAAAAAAAAATCAAAAGCTTTTTATTGACAACCTCCATACATATAGACAATATACCCTCCCATCACCCTTCTTTTTGCCCCTCCTTATCTCTCCTCCATGAAATCCTTTTCTTGTCGACTAGTCTCACTTCTTTAAAAAAAATTTCTTTTATTTACTTGTGATGAGAGAGAGAATAAATGAATGAATGAATGAATGAATGGGCACACCAGGGCTTCCTGCCACTGCAAATGAACACCAGATGCATGTGCCCGTTTGTGCACCTGGCTTTATGTGGGTCCTGAGGAATAAAACCTGGACTGTCACACTTTGCAAACAAGTGTCTTTAACTGCGGAACCATCTCCGCTGCCCGCTCTTCTATTTAGATGTCATCACTTTTCTCCCTTGTCTGATGCAGGCCTTCTGTAGGTGGCATCATCACCGCGAGGCTACATGTGGCAAAACACTTGTCAGTGAGCATATTACCAATTCATGTTGTGCACACATGTGTCTTTTGTGTTCATGTAAGTAGACTGGCATTGATGGGGACTGTCCCATCTGGTTTTTTTTTTTTTTTATTTCTGGTGGAGATAGTTTCTAATGACTTTGTCACTCCAATTTGCTTTTTTTCCATGGGCAAGTCTATTTTTTAAAAAATATTTTATTACCATTATTTATTGAGAGAGAGGCCAAGAGAGAGAATGGGTGCACCAGGGCCTTCAGCCACTGCAAACAAACTCCAGACATCTGTGCCCTCCATTGTGTAAGTGCAACATTGTGCGCTTGTGTCACTGTCCCTCTGGCTACGTGGGACCTGGAGATTTAAACATGAGTTCTTAGGCTTCGCAGGCAAGTGCCTTAACCACTAAGCCATCTCTCCAGCCCAAGCAAGTACACTTTTTTATTATAACTCTACATATTAGACAAATACGACCAGAATTTAATGAGCTAAACCCAGCCTGTGTGGTACCAGAGTCCTATATGGATAGCTTAGGGAGCCCTACAACCCTTAATTGATATTTTATTTTATAATTTTATTTATTTATTTGCAAGAAGAGAGAGAGAAGAAAGACAGAATGGGCATGCCAGGGCCTCCAGTTGTTGCAAATAAACTCCAGATGCATGTACCACCCTATGCATCTGACTTAAAGTGAGTCCTGGTGAATTTAACCTGAGCCTTAGGCTTTGCAAGCAAGAGCTTTAACCGCTAAGCCATCTCTCCAGCCCCTTAATTGATTTTCTTTGCTTGTGTGTATAATGCGGGCAGTGTGTGTGTGTGTGTGTGTGTGTGTGTGTTATATATGGTGTATACACGTGTATGTGTGCATGTGGGGCCCTGTGCAGGGTGTGATTGCCTTCAGTGGCTGGAGGGGAAAAGCAGGTATCCTACTCCATTCCTCTTCTGTCCATTTTTACTTGAGCCGGAGTCTCTTTCTGATTGTGGAGCTGGCTATTTTGGGGGGAGCTCCTGCAATTCTTGGGTCTCTGCTTTAGGATTAGAGTTACAGATCCATGTGGCCACACCCAGCTGTTTATGTGGGACCTGGAATTAAACTAGAGCGGTCTCAGTCCTCCCCAAGTCTCTTCAGCCCTCATGCTTGCGCAGGAAAGTCTCTTAGCAACTGAACCATCTTTTGAGCTCACCCACAACCCTTTAAACTCTGCAATTTTCAGGGCAGTAGAGATGGCTCAGTGGTTAAAGGTGCTTGCTTGCAAAGCCTGATGGCCTTTGGTTCAATTCCCCAGTACCCACATAAAGCCAGATGTACTAAATGGTGCATGTGTAGGGGACTTCATTTTCAGTGGCATGAGGTTCTGGCATGCGCATACTTTCTTCCTCTCTCTCATATTCTCTCTCTCTCTCTGCTTGAAAATAAAAATGAGTAAACTGTTCAACTTGAAGGATCAAAGAGTCTCTGTAGTGAATTCCAGGTCAGCATGGGCTAGAGTGAGAGCCTACCTTAGGAAAAAAAAAAAAAAAAATGAAGAAAACTAATATTTGTAACTAACATTAGCCAATTACTTTTGCTGGGACTTTGGTATCAAAACCCTTTCTGAAACTGGTATTTTTAATATTTAGATTTTCGTTAAGGTTTGAGTGTAAAATGTCCCCCCAAAGCTCATGTGTCAAAGGCTCAGTTTCCAGCGGAAGGTGTGATTTGGGGGGGGGGGTGGGAGCTTTAAGAGGTGGAGCCTATTTGTTCATTTTGTTCATTTTTTTTTATTTATTTATTTGAGAGCGACAGACACAGAGAGAAAGACAGATAGAGGGAGAGAGAGAGAATGGGCGCGCCAGGGCTTCCAGCCTCTGCAAACGAACTCCAGACGCGTGCGCCCCCTTGTGCATCTGGCTAACGTGGGACCTGGGGAACCGAGCCTCGAACCAGGGTCCTTAGGCTTCACAGGCAAGCGCTTAACCAGTAAGCCATCTCAGGTGGAGCCTATTTGGAAGGAGTAGGCACTGGTAGCATGTTCTACCCCCCAGCCCCTCCCCATCTCCTCTGTCTGCTTCCTGTCTGCCATGACGTGAGCTGCTTTGTTCCACCCCAGACTCCTCACGTGAAGTTCAGCTTCGGCTCAGACTCACAGGAACGGAGCTATCATGGGCTCAAACTTCTGAAATCACTGGCCAAAATAAATCTTTCCTCTAAAATTGTTTCTGTCGAGTTTTTATTACAGCATTGAAAAACTCTAATACAGCAACCGTGCGTTGTGACAATGACCTGAAAATATCCCTGAATAGCAATTGTGATAGTGGATCTTAAAGGTGATTTAAGAATAGCCTTGTAGGGCTGGAGAGATGGCTTAGTGGTTAAGGCACTTGCCTACAAAGCTAAAGGATCCTGGTTCGATTTTCCAGGACCCACGTAAGCCAGATGCATGAGGGGATGCATGCATCTGGAGTTTGTTTGCACTGGTTGGAGGCCCTGGTGTGCCCATTGTCTCTCTCTCACTCTCTACCTCTTCCTCTCTCAAATAAATGAATAAATAATATATTTTTTAAAAAGATGGGCTGGAGAGATGGCTTAGCAGTTAAGCGCTTGCCTGTGAAGCCTAAGGACACCTGTTCGAGGCTCAATTCCCCAGGACTCACATTAGCCAGATGCACAAGGGGGCACAAGCATCTGGAGTTTGTTTGCAGTGGCTGGAAGCCCTGGCACGCCCTTTCTCTCTCTCTCTCTCTCTCTCTCATTCTCTCTCTCTCTCTCTCACACACACACACACACACACACACACGCGCACGCGCGTGCGCACACATACTCTTTCTCTCTCTGTTGCTCTCAAATAAATAAACAACAAAAAATTAAATAAATAAATAAATAAATAAATAAATAAATAAAAAGAATAGCCTTGTAAATCAAGGTAAGAAGGCAGAATTCTACAGAGCCAATTCAATGCAAAGTAGTGGTATGGCTACCTAATGATCCAGCTTGACCCAGGGATAAAATCTAAGCTATTGATTTATGTCCTTTAACCTACCCACTTTGAGTACCACTTCCCTTTTTAAAAAATACTTTTATTTGTTTATTTGCAAGGAGAGAGAGAGAGAGAAATATGAGCATGCCAGAGCTTCTAGCCACTGCAAACAAACTCCAGATGAATGTGCCACTTTGTGCATCTGGCTTTATGTGGGTATTGGGGAACTGAACTTGAGTCATTAGGCTTTGCAGGCACGCACTTTAACTGCTGAGCCATCTCTCCAGCCCAAGCACCATTTCTCTTGACTGTGGATAATAGTTAGATAATAGCCCACCAAAAGTATATTCTTTTGCAGAAAGCGAGAGTGTGGATGGATATTCTGTTACCAAGTAAGACTGAGGCATGATCTTAAGAAAACAAGTATTTTTTTACCTTTAATATGCAACATGAAGGAAAAATAAAAGAAGCATTTATAATTAGAAGGGATTCCAGATAATCATATTTGGTAATAGATAATGATAATCTAACTAGAACCCTAAGAACCAGTGATGGAGTTTCAGTTGAGATTAATAAAACTTCACAAAGTGGCAATGTTTTGAGCAATATCCTAAGATTAAAAGTTTTCACATGATTCAGTGCTAAATAATTATCAGTACAAAAGGGAGCATTACTCATAGTAGTGACAATACTAAATGCCTAGCTGTTGTCCTTTAAGAGGTATATAATAAATAGGCTGGAGAGATGGCTTAGCGGTTAAAGCACTTGCCTGCAAAGCCTAACGGCTCAGGTTCAATTCGCCAGGACTTACTTTAAGACAGATGCATAAGATGGTGCATGCATCTGAAGTTTGTTTGCAGCAACTAGAGGCCTTGGCATGCCCATTCTGTCTACCTTCCTTCTCTCTCTCTTCTTGCAAATAAATAAAATTATAAAATAAAATCAATTAAGGGTTGTAGGGCTCACTAAGCTATCCATATAGGACTCTGGTAGCACACAGACTGGGTTTAGCTCATTAAATTCTGGTCATATTTGTCTAATATGTAGGGTTATAATAAAAAATGTACTTGCTTGGAGCAGGGCATGTTGGCATACGCCTTTAATCCCAGCACTTGGGAGACAGAGGTAGGAGGATCACCATAAGTTTGGGGCCACCTTGAGATTACATAGTAAATTCTAGGTCAGCCTGAGCTAGAGTAAAACCCTACCTCGAAAAAAAAAAAGTACTTGCTTAGGCTGGAGAGATTGTTTAGTGGTTAAGGCACTTGCCTGCAAAACCTAAGAATGTCCTCTTTTTGTAAGAACACTGGTCTGGTCAGATTAGGATTAAGATCCACTCGAATGACCTTCTTCAGTTTAATCACCTATTTAACAGTCTGTGCAAATAAAGTCACATTCTGAGGTGCAGGGGACTGTATACATGTATAAATGTATAATGTATAAATTTTGGATAAACCTAAGTCTATCCATAACTGCAAAAGATGAAGCTCAGAGGCTGGGGCTGAAGATCCTCCTGGGGACATATGACATGGAAAGCATAAGGCTTAGGAGCTATCACCCCCACTCCATCCCTACCACACCTCTCATACTGAGAGTAGCAGTTGCATTCTCACTGCTGGGCCAAAATACCCAACCAAAAGCCACACATGGAAGGAAAGAGTTAATGTTGGCTTACAGTACCAAGTGGAAGTTTCGTCATGGCAGGGAAAGCATGTCAGTGCCAAGGCTGGGCATCACACCTTATGACATCAGCAGGGAGGGAGCAAGAATAAGTGAGCCCTCTGGAATGAAATGGCTTAGTGGTGAAAACTCTTGCTTGCAAGCCTGAGGGCCTAAGTTCAAATGCCCAGAACCCACATAAAAATAGATGAATGGGGCTGGAGAGATGGCTTAGTGGTTAAGGCACTTGCATGCAATGCCTAAGGACCCATGTTCTACTCTCCAGATCCCATGTAAGCCAGATGCACAAAGGTGAGTCAAGCGCAAGGTCACACGTGTCCACTAGGTGGCGCAAGCATCTGGAGTTTGATTGCAGTGGCTGAGGCCCTGGTGGGACAATTCTCTCTCTCTCTAAAATAATAAAAAACATAGATGAACAGAGTGGTGCACACATTTGAAGTTCATTTGCAGTGACAAGAGGCCTGGGTATGCCCATTCTCTCTCTCTCTCTGCTTACAAATAATAATAAATTTAAAAAAAAAAAGAATAAATGATCCTTGAACATGCAGTAGACTGAAACACAGGCAAACCAGGATGTTCGAGGCTTCACATGGTGCCAAGGCAAGATGATTGGTCCCAACGAAGCCTGTGACTTCCTGATCAGTCACCAAGCTCCGGACTCCAGAGTTTACATCATCCTGTGCAGTTTGCAGAACGCGCACGCAGGTATGTAGAATTTCTTCTTCTCGCCTCCACACATAAAAAGGTTGAACACAGCCGGGTGTGGTGGCGCACGCCTTTAATCCCAGCACTCGGGAGGCAGAGGTAGGAGGATCGCCGAGAGTTCGAGGCCACCCTGAGACTACATAGTGAATTCCAGGTCAGCCTGAGCCAGCGTGAGACCCTACCTCGAAAAACCAAAAAAAAAAAAAAAAAAAAAAAAGTTGAACACACTAAAGGTTACTCAGGAATTAAATTAGGCTTCTCAAATGCATGGTCATAAAAAGTTATATGGGTGCTTGCCTTTGGACTAAAAAATCTGACTCAGTATTTGTGAGCTGAGCTAAACAGTATCTCCATGGTCTGAAAGTAGCCCTCTGCAAGGTCTCTCCTGTGTTCCCTCACTTCCTACCCACGCTTCCTGTTGTCGGGATAATTGGTTTCTGGGATAGCATTGACTTGATTTAACCCCCACTCACTCTGCGCAGTGCTATAGTGTGGGTCTGGAGTGTCCTCCCAAGGCTGTTAAAGGCTTAGTCCTCAACTTGCTACAGTTGCGAAGACGTGGAACCATCCAGAAGTGGGCCCAGTGAGAGGCACCTAGGTCACGGGGGTATGCCCTTAAAAGATAGAGAGACCTTGGTCTCTCCTCTGCCTCTCTTCCTGGCTTCCTTGAGGGGAGCAGCTGGCTCTCCCATGAAGCCCTGCTTCACTTCAGTCCCAAAAGTAGTGTGACCAGTGACAAGGGTGTGAACCAACATAAACCTCTTTGTAAGTTGAATGTTCAGATATTTGGTCACAGTGATGGAATCTAACACTCCTATAATTGGTCATTTTCTCAGCAGCCTTTTCCTTTTTGTATGTGCGTGCGTGCATGTGTAGGTGTGTGTACGTGCATGCATACATGCATGTGGTATAAGGAAGCCAGAGGAAGACATCAGGTTATCTTTTATCACTCCTCCACCTTATTTGTCTGAGACAAAGTGCATCACAAAATCTAGGAGCTCCCTGTTTCTTGGTTAAACTGGCTGATCCAGGAGTTCTGGCTAGCCTCCTGTTTCCATCCCCCTCAAGGATGGGACTATAGGCATATGTGGACAAACACATACGTGCATGCACGCACATGCGCACACATACATGGATTTTTACATGATCAAACTCTGGTTTTCATCCTTGCACAGCAATTATCTTTCCCCACTGAACCATCTCTCCAGCCCCATATTTTCTTTGTTAAGTCTCAGTCACTCAGTGTGGAATATCACTGTGAGGAGGGGAAACCACACAGCCTATGGGACTCTCTATAGCCAAAGTTCCATGCAGAAGGCTGGAACTTGGTTAGGTCTAGTGTTGTAGTTCCCTTTTTATTGCTTAGATAAAACACCTGACCAGGGCTGGAGAGATGGCTTAGCGGTTAAGCGCTTGCCTGTGAAGCCTAAGAACCCGGTTCGAGGCTCAGTTCCCCAGGTCCCACGTTAGCCAGATGCACAAGGGGGCGCACGCGTCTGGAGTTCGTTTGCAGAGGCTGGAAGCCCTGGTGCACCCATTCTCTCTCTCTCTCCCTCTATCTGTCTTTCTCTCTGTGTCTGTCGCTCTCAAATAAATAAATAAATAAATAAATAATTAAAAAAAACACCTGACCAAAAAGCAGCTGATGGGAGGAAAGGTTGTGTTTTTTTTTTTTTTTTTTTTATTTGTTTGTTTGTTTTTTTTCAGTGCTGAGAACTGAACTCAGGGCCTTGCGCTTTCCAGGCAAGTACTCCTCCACTGAGCTAAGTCCCCAACCCCAGGAAAGTTTTTCATTGTGGCTGACAGTCTTGGGGGATGTGGGGGAAGCTCCAAGATGGCAGGGGAAAGCATGGCATGAGAAGAGGGTGGAAATCGCCTCTGCTGTAGCAAATGGAAAATAGTAACCAGAGAGTGAGCCCAACTCTAGCAACTAAACTGGCCCCCAACAACACACCTCCTCCAGCAAGGCTCTGCCTCCCAGATTGTCATCAGCTAAGAGCCAAACATTCAGAGCACATGAGTTTATGGGGGACATCTGATGCAAACCACTACAGGTCTCAAGCTAAGGATACCACCACATCTGTTATCTGAGATTGGCTCGCTTGTATGAATTGCAGATATGCCCTTGCATTTTTTCCTGGTAATTCAAAGCACAATTCGGGGGCACACATTCGGGGGCACACACGCGGTTTTTCTTTTTTTCTTTTTTTGTCTTTTTTCTTTTGGTTTTTTCGAGGTAGGGTTTCACTCTAGCCCAGGCTGACCTGGAATTCACTCTGGAGTCTCAGGGTGGCCTTGAACTCATGGCGATCCTCCTACCTCTGCCTCCTGAGTGCTGGGATTAAAGGCGTGCGCCACCACGCCCGGCTCACACGTGGTTTTTCAACAGACTCACTTCTGAGTAACTGAGCTGCCGAAGTCCATACAGAGCTTCCTCATGCAGGAGCAATTTTCTATCCACTGCCACTTTTTGCAAGACCGCTTCTCCTCTTAGACGGTTGGGATGTTGCATTATTACTAACACCAAGCAAGGACACACAACTTGATGCATATATAGAAACCAAAAGTATGGCTCTTGAGCTGGAGAAATGGCTTAATGGTTGAGGTGCTTGCCTAACAGGCCTAAGAACCCAGGTTTGATTCCCCAGTACCCATGTAAGCCAGATGCACAAGGTGGAGTATGCATCTGGAGTTTGTTTGCAATGGATGCGGGCCCTGGCAAGTCCATTCTCTCTCTTGCTCTCTGCCTCTTTCTTTTTTAAATAAATAAATTTTTTAAAAATATGGCTTTTGGGGCTGGAGAGATGGCTTAGCGGTTAAGCGCTCGCCTATGAAGCCTATGGACCCTGGTTCGAGGCTCGGTTCCCCAGGTCCCACGTTAGCCAGATGCACAAGGGGGCGCACGCGTCTGGAGTTCGTTTGCAGAGGCTGGAAGCCCTGGTGCACCCATTCTCTCTCTCTCTCCCTCTATCTGTCTTTCTCTCTGTGTCTGTCGCTCTCAAATAAATAAATAAAAAATGAACAAAAAAAAATAAAAAAAAAATATGGCTTTTGGCCTAGAGGGGGTAGTTCTGTAGCACCTGCTTGCAAAGTCTGCTGGCCTGGGTTTGATTCCCCTGTGCCCATGTAAAGCCAGATACACAAAGTGGTCCATGCATCTGGAGTTTGTTTGCAGTGGCAGGAGATTTTAGCACTACCATATTCTCTCTCTCCCTCTCACTCACTTGCTCGCTATCACTTTCTCTCAAATAAATAAATAAATAAATAAATAAATAAATAAATAAATAAATAAGTTTTAATGAAAGTATGGCTCTTATTTCTGCAAGAGAGATTTCCTAAAGGTCGGTCAGCAAGAAGAGGGGCATGCTCAAATCTCCCTGGTAGGCCAGAAGAGGGTCAGGGTGGGGGTGGATTTTCAGGAATTTATCAGCTAGGTCTTGTGTCTTAATTAGACACAGTTACATCTTTCTCTGTTTTTATTTATTTTAGTCCTACATTATAATTTTGTGGTTAGCATCTCTCACTTTTTTCTGAGGCAGGGTCTTGCTAGGTAGTCTAAGATAGCCTCACACTTGCTAAGGAGCCCAGGTTGATCTCGAACTTGAGATACTCTTCCCTCAGCCAGGACAGTGCTGGGACTGCACGCCCCACATCGCCCCAGCAGCCTAAATTCTGTTGCTCCTGAGGCCTGCCTACCTTGGGTTAATTCGGATTTTAAGGAGCCACATAAGACTGTACGTTCTGAAAAACATCTTACACAGCATTAGAATAAAGAAGTTGTCTTAAAATGCTTTGCCACACGGGGAGAGAGCCATGCTCCTTTCTGATTGAGTGCTTTGAAGGGAAGCAGAGGGTGGGAGGGCCAGTAAGGAGAAGTGAAAGGACCAGGGTGGGGGTCAGTTAGTGTAAATGGGACCAGGCCAGATGTGCCGCGGGGCCAGGAGGGTGATTATCAGAGACAAGATTCTGTCTTCCCGTGGAGTCTTGCAGACTGAGGTTGTACATGCCAGCGTTGTTGTGATGGTGACAGTGGACTTATTCTGAGGACAGCGATACTCTGCGTCCTTGAGAGAGGCTTCTGAGCCTCAAGAGACACACTTACATCATCAGCCAGAGCTTGTGGCCCAATCAAACAGAGGCACCTTGGTTCATGCTGGGTAGCATCCTCCCTTCATCCCCTGCTTCTCAGTGTGTCCCAGCAGGTTCTCTGGGATAAAAGCATTGGCTCATTGCTCAGTCATATTTACACTGAATTCTAGTGAGTAGTGCTCTCTGGAACAGGCAATAGGGAGAACTGTTTATCTGCCACTCACGGGTCTGGCCAGAGCTCTGAAGCTTGTCTGTTAGACTCAGGGTCTTTTTCCACCCTGCTGATGTTGCATGGTTAGCAGCTAGGACAGGAGTGGTTTGCTGTCCCCAAATTTACCAATGAACAAAGCCAGGTATGGTGGCACAGGCCTGTAGTCCCAACACTTAGGAGGCTGAGTAAAGAGCATATTTAATTCCAGACCTAGGCCAAACTGAGTTACAGGGCTACACACTGAGTTCAAGGCCAACCTGGGATACATTGTGATACACCCTGTTTCAAAAACAAAATCAGCGGCTGGGGAGATTGCTCTATGGTTAAAGGTGCTTGCTTGCAAAGCCTACTAGCCTGAGTTCAATTACCCAGTATCCCTGTAAAGCCAGATGTACATATGTATCCGGAGTTTGTTTATAGTGGCAAGACCTTCTGGTACTTCTAGTCTCTCTCTCCCTCTTTATTTCTCCTCCTCTCTCAAGTAAATACAAATATTTCAAAACATTAAAAATCACTGTAAAAATAAAGTCAAATGCTCAAAACAGATTGACCATGATTCCTATTTTATTTGAAGTGAACAAAGCCATAATGAGGTATCATGGGATATCTTTGGGTTTAAGCAATGAAAACTCTTATTTTTTTCGAGGTAGGGTCTTGCTCTAGCCCAGTCTTTCTTTTTAATCTATTATATATTGGTAAAGTGGGGGGTGGAGAATGGGCACACCAGGGTCTCCTGCCACTGCAAAAAAACTTCAGAATCAGGTGCCACGTTGTGCATCTGGGTTTACATGGGTGCTGGAGATATGAACCTAGGCCATCAGTTTTCAAGGTAGGGTCTCACTCTGCCTCAGGCTGACCTGGAATTAACTATATAGCCTCAGGGTGGCCTTGAACTCATGGCGATTCTCCTAACTCTGCCTCCCAAGCGCTGGGATTAAAGGCGGGCACCACCACACCCAGCTGCAAGCAAGTAATTTTGACCACTGAGCAATCTCTCCAGCCCTTTTCTTTGGTTCTAATTTTGATATATAGTTTTTCTGATTACCTCACAATGAAAACAAAAAGCAGTTCATGGAGTGCTTCGGACTCTTCAAATGTTTAGGTGCTGCTCAGAACTACAGACAGCCACTGGGGGAGGGGAGGACAAACATCAGACCTGTGAGGACTGAAGCAAGGGAGAGGGAGCACTCTGACTGGAGGCCAAGGATGTCCTACCAGTCCTTAACCAGACGTTCTGTGCTCTAACGGTGCATTCTGAGTTCAAACTATAAATGCTCTAAGGATAAAGAGGAAATCAGTAAACATTCTGCTGCTTGGAGATGAGCTACTTCAGTGATCCTAAGTATTATGGGGTAGGTGGAAGGTTATATTTTAGTTGCTACTGACAGAAACTTTACTAGTGACTTTCCTGGTCACTGTAACAAAACACCTGGCAGAAGCAAACTAAAGGAAGAGAGGTTTATTGTGTCCCCTGGTGTGGTTGTTTGAATGTGAGATGTCCCCCACAGCCTTCTTTTTTTTTTTTTTTTTTAATTTTTATTTATTTATTTGAGAGCGACAGACACAGAGAGAAAGACAGATAGAGGGAGAGAGAGAGAATGGGCGCGCCAGGGCTTCCAGCCTCTGCAAACGAACTCCAGACGCGTGTGCCCCCTTGTGCATCTGGCTAACGTGGGACCTGGGGAACCGAGCCTCGAACCGGGGTCCTTAGGCTTCACAGGCGAGCGCTTAACCGCTAAGCCATCTCTCCAGCCCCACAGCCTTCTTTTGATTAAGCCTCACGCTCAGTCCCCAGCAGAGTATGGGAGGTGTGTTGCTGGAGGTAGACGTTGATGTGGTGCAGTCCAGCTGCCCCTGGCCAGAATCGCCCTCTCTTGCTGCTAGTTCCTAGTTGCTGCAGTAAGATATGACGCCCACTCTCTGCTCTGCCATGCTTTCCCCAATACGGTGAAGCCTCCCCTTGGAAAACGTAAACTGAAACAAACCCTTTCCTCCCATAAGCTGCTTTGGGCTGAGCATTTTGTGCCAGCAATGAGAAGGTAACAGCAACACATGGCTTCAGGGAGCACAGGTCCATCATGGTGGGCAAGGTGCCGTGGCTGGAGCAGCTCAGTCCATGTTGGTGGGATTGTGCAGCAGCCGGGTCACATTGTGACGGCCAGTCGGGAAGCAGAGAGCTGCAGGCTGGAACCAGAAGCGGGTATGACATTCAAAGGCTCCCCTCCTAGTGAACTTCCCCTAGTGATGCCTTACTTCCTAATGGGAAGAGTCCTTAAACTCCAAACCCTGAATTTGTGTCTGTTTTTACCAAAGAACTGGGGTAAAACAAGACTAAGAAGGGTAATTATTCAATTATTCCATTTAAGTATAGAACCATAGGAAGGGAAATGGATACACCTGCATGGTCTGAGATCCCATGTGGGAAGTGAACGTGGGCCTGGAAGACACATGAAAAGGGATTTAGAGAGGAAAGAAGACAGTGCAGAGAGATTGTGCCCGAGAAAGACAGGAGGGGCAGAGAGCCCATGTGGGAGGAGAGGTGGGGGTCTTCCCTCCTCTGAGCCCAGCTGGGCTACAACAGAAGGGGCTTACCAGGACCTGTAAGTTGAGCAGCGAGGATGAACAGTCAACAAAGAGGGCTTGCCCCCCTGTAAGGCTCTCTATCTAATCTTATTGTGGTGAGCTTTACCCTCAGACTCAGGTGAGGCTGGGAGAGGGCTGATTGGTCTGACCTAGGGGTGGATGGCTGGATCAGATGCTGAGGTCCGGTTCTGCTGAAGCAGGCACCCACGGTGTTCCCTTTTTGGGCCCTTCCTCCTAAGTGGCTACCAATCTCTCCCTCACTAAATGTCCCACAATTCCCCCCCCCCCCACGCCAAGCAGCACCCTGGGGTAGTCCAACACACCAGTCTATGGAGGATATTTCGGATTTGAGCCATAACGGAGACAAGACTTGAAACCTGGCCCGGAAAAATTGGAGAATTATTGAGTCTTGAAATCTGAAATCTAAAAGGACCCAAATGTCTCAGGCCGATGTGAAAATTCAAACACCACCAGAATATTTTCCACCTCTCAACTCTCGGATTTTATCATCGATTGCTTTGTGACTCATGATCACAAATAAAAAATGAGCCTGCTTCCTAATGACCTCCACAAAAGTCCCAAGGGAGACTCTGAATGGATGCATTGTGAGCCACTGTGTATCCAGGCTCTGATTGGTCCGGCTGTCACTTGTACATGCCCAGAGCACAGTCAATCCCATCAAGCCCGAGCAGTAGTGAAGATTTCTGTGGAAAGGGGGAGGAAGGAAGAGGTGTGGTGAACACACACGTATTGATTCCAGGAAATGACATATGAGCATTGCTACATTAGACTCAGAGCCCACAATAAGAATATGACCAGAATCACACTTATCCCCACTAACAAATTCCCATGAAAGACCAAACCCATTAAGGGGCTATATATTTCTCAAATTCCTTTCAGCAGGTTTTTCTTTTTAATTTGAGGTAGGTGCGTGTGTGTATGTGTGTAGACATGAAAGTTGTCTCTTGCCAGACACTTGTACCACTTTTGGGGTGTCTGGCTTTACCTGAGTGGCTGGGGAATTGAACTCAGGGCCAACAGGTTTTGCAAGCAAGTGCCTTTATCCTCTGAGCCATCTTCCAAGCCCAAATTCCTTGTAAGTATACCGTCTCATTTCACTTTGATCCAATCTGATTGTCTTGAATCTGTAACTATAAAGCCTTAAAGTTAAGTAATTCTCTGTCTTATTCAAATGACAAGTTATCTTATGATGACACGTACCTTTGACTAAAATTGGCGCGTGGGATATGAATCATAAGAGAACATGAGACGTGATATTCATCTTGTTTTGTGTGGCTGCAATAGGATACCTGAAACTGGGTAACCATAAAGAAAAGTTTATTTGGTTCATAGTTTTAGAGGTTCAGAGTACAAAATCCAGCCTCTGGCGCTTCACAACATGGTGAGGAAGCAGAAAGGGGAGAAGGAAGCTTCATGATGAAGTAATAGGGTGGTCACTTGCATTCATGAGAACTAACTCCATGGAACCAGTATGAATCCATTCCAAATTGGTTCATGTATGGCCTCACTACCTCCCACCAGGACTGTGGCAGTCGGGTTCGCATTGCTGGTAGAAATCACCCAACCAAGAGCAGCTTCTGGGAAAAAGAGATTTATTTTAGCTTACAGGCTTGAGGGGGAAGCTCCACGATGGCAGAGGAAAATGATGGCATGAGCAGAGGGTGGACATCACCCTCTGGCCAACATAAGGTGAACCACAGCAACAGGAGGGTGTGCCAAACACTGGCAAGGGGAAACTGGCTATTGAAAGACCCCCAGAGGGAGACCTTCACTCAAGTCTCGAGATAGCACGCACCCAAAGACACACGGGAGACCAAACTTGCTGCAAAAGCATGAGGCTTTATTCGGGAAACCAGAGCTCTGGGGTCGACATGTATCTCATGCAGGAGACAAAGTCCTATTGGGTGTTTCTTTTTATAGGGTTTTTAGCAAGGAAGGGAAAGGGGGGGGGGTTTCACAAGGGTATTTGCCAAGCTTGTACAGTTATGTCTACATATCTTATTTGTGCATAACCAGAGTTTAAGTCCTTGGTCAGGCTGTCTTGGGAAACTATTTTATTATTTTGGTTTTTCTCAAAACTGTATTTTTGTTTTTCCTCTTCCTGGGACATAAAGTTTAAGTTGACCCGACCAACCCATATCTTGGGCCACCCACAGCCTATATTTTAGCCTATTTTTTATTTACTCCTTTCTGAATATACAGTTCACGCTGTCCCCTACCTGTAGCAACCAGCTATTTCTTCACCAAGTTTACTTTAAAATTTTCCATCCTGCCTTTCACTATAACACCCATAACCCTGCCCCCAACAATACACTCCCTCCAGGAGGCACTAATTCCCAAATCTCCATCAGCTGGCAACCTAGCATTCAGAACACCAAAGTTTATGGGGTACACCTGAATCACACCACCACAAGGACCCACATCTTCAGGGCTACGCGTGGTGGCCCACATCCCTTTTTTGTTTGTTTATTTTTGTTTTTTGAGGCAGGGTCTCAGTCTAGCTCAGGCTGACCGGGAATTCACTATGTAGTCTCAGGGTGGCCTTGAACTCATGGTGATCCTCCTACCTCTGCCTCCCGAGTGCTGGGAAGGTCCCAGCCGTGGCACACATCTTTAATCCCAGCACTCAGAAGGCTGAGGTAAGAGGATTATTGTGAGTTTGAGGCCAACCTGGGCTGCAGTGAGACCCTACCTTGAAAAAAATGGGCTGGGGGAGATGGCTTGGCAGTTAAAGACACATGCCTGTAAAGCCTTCCAGCCTAGGTTTGACTCCTTAGGACCCAAGTAAAGCCAGATACATAAAGTGCCACATGGATCTAGAGCTTGTTTGCACTGGCAAGAGGCCCTGGTGTGCCTATACACTTTCCCTTTCTCTTTCTCCTCCTCTCTGCTGGAAAATAAATAAAAATGAATGAAAGAAAGAAGGAAGGAGGGAAGAAGGAAAAAGGAAAGGAAGGAAAGAAGGAAGGAAGGAAGGAAATACTAGAACAGGGCTGGAGAGGTGGCTTAGCTGTTCAGCACTTGCCAGTGAAGCCTAAGGACCCCAGTTTGAAGCTCTATTCCCCAGCACCCATGTTAGCCAGATGCACAAGGGGGCTCACGTGTCTGGAGTTCATCTGCAGTGGCTGGAGGCCCTGGCATGCCCATGCTCTCTACATCTATCTATCTATCTATCTATCTATCTATCTATCTATCTATCTATCTATCTATCATCTACCTACCTACCTACCTACCTACCTCTTTCTCTCTGTTGTTCTCAATTAAATAAATAAAAATAAACAAAAAACTTTTTTTTTAAAGAAAATAATAGAACAAGTACTCAGGAAAATACAAAGCTGTGAACAGGATAAGATAGGGTGGAGGGTGCTCTTCTAAACAGAGTTTTTGAAACTTGTTCTCTACATTTAAATGATATTTCATTATTTAATGTTAATATGTCTGCCTTTTAAAAGACAGAAGTGGTTATTTCAAACATTATGCTAAGTAAAAATCTGGAAGTCATGATAAGTATTATCATTTTGGCAGATAATTTTTTGCTTCCCAGAATTTGTAAAGGAAACTTCTGTGGAAATTAAAGGAAAAAAAAGTGGCTTAAGGGCAAAGTAAACTGAACGTTATAAAGAGAAATACACATTTTGAAATACTCGCACTTCCACCAGGAGATTCCTCAGCAGCCACAGTAAAAACACACCCAGGGCAACAATGACAAGCGTTTGGATCTGGAGAACACAGAGTCAACAACATCCAGAGGTGTGCTCAAACACTCAGAAAAATCAAGACTTTTCAAATTCTAGGGACTGGGGAGATGGCTGCACAGTTAAAGGTGCTTGTTCCCAAAGCCTGTTGGCCCAGGTAAGATTCCACATACCAGATGCACAAAGTGGTGTGTGCATCTGCAGTTCATTTGCAGTGGCAAGAGGCCCTGGTGTTTTCTCTCCGTGTCTCTTTTCTCCCCTCTCTCTCTTTCTCTCTCTCTCTCCCCACAACCTTACAAATAAATAAAAGGATTTTAAAATGTTCATCAAAGAAGATGGTAACTGCAAAGAAGTGAAGGTTACAGTGACATTGGAATGGAGAAAAGTGATTGTGAGATCTGAAGCAAGGGCTGGGGAGATGCCTCAGTTGGTAAGAGTATGTGCCCTGTGCGGTGCTTTGAATCAGACACCCCCATAGACTCATGTGTTTTGAATCCTTGGTCCCCAGCCGATGACAGTTTGGGAGGTAGAGGCTGGCTGGAGGAGGCGTGTCACTGGGGGTGGACCTGGAGGTTTATTAGATCCCAGCTTTCCAGTGTCATCTCAGTTCACTCTCTGGCTGCCAGTTGCTGGGGCAAGAAGTGACGTTCAGCTTCTGCTCTACCATTTTTTCCCCGCCATGATGATGCTTCCCCTTGAGCTGTACGCTGAAATAAACCCATTCTTCTCATCAGCTGCTTTTGGGAGGTGTTTTGTCCAAGTGACAGGAAGGTAACTACAATGCCCTGCAGGTGTGATGACCTGAGTTTGGACCCCCAGAACACATAAAGCTTGACACAGAATCGAGTGACTATAATCTTAGTCCTCCTACAATGAGAAAGGGCAAATATAAAGGAATTCTGGTGTGCACAGCGATGACCAACAAAGATACTGCCTCAAAACAAGGTGGAAGGCAAGGACTGGCATGTCTTCTGCCCTCTACAGTGGCTCACACCAGCACTCACACACTTGAACACACATACACACTCACAAATTTTAATTAACAAACACTTCAACTAGATGTGCACATTACTTTTAAGGATGTCCTTTAAAGGCTGGAAAGATGGCTTAGTGGTTAAAGCTCTTGCTTGCAAAGCCTAAGGACCCATGTTCAATTTCTCTCCAGATCCCTTGTAAGCCAGACTCACAAAGGTGAGGCAAGCACAAGGGCACACACGCCCACAAGGTGGCACAAGTGTCTGGATTTGGATTTCAGTGGCTGAGGCCCTGGCATGCCAATTCTCTCTTTCTCTGGCTCTCACTCCTGCTCTTGCTCTTGCTTAAAAAAAAAAAAAAAAAGAGGGCTGTGGGAAATGGCTTAGCAGTTAAGGCCTTTGTCTGTGGAAGCCTAGGGACCCCAGTTCAATTCCCCAAGACCCACATAAGCCAGACACACAAGGGGTACATGCATCTGGAGTTTGTTTGCAGTGGCTAGAGGCCCTGGCATACCTATTCTCTTTCTCTCTATCTGCCTCTTCCTCTCTCTCTCTCTCTCTCTCTCAAATAAATAAAAAAAATATTTTTTAAAAGAAAGGGAGAGAGAGAAAAAAAATGTCCTTGAAGTTAAGGGGTAATTTCAAGCAAGTGTCATCTGGTTCAGGGGACCCAAGAACAGAGCTATTCTTCTGTACAAAGTCCCTGCCCACTTTATTGCTTCTTTCCAAAAGTTCCTTCATCTTGAGAAAGGGTGAAGATTGTGCCTGTCATAAGCCATGAAATCTTGGTGTGTGAAAGGTTAAGGTAAATGTGAAGCTAATGACTCCTCGATCAATACCTGCCACTGACCACAGGGAGCCCAAGGAGGAAGTTTCCAGGCAGCTGCTGATTCAACTTCAGAAGTCAGGTAGCCTTTGCTGCTTTATAGATAATGCTGTGAAAAGACTTCCTTCATCAATCCAGCTGTAGTAGTCACCTTCTTGTTTAGGGACAAAACAGCTGACCAGAAGCAGCTTATGGAATGACAGGGTTTATTTCAGCTGACAGTTTTTTTTTTTAATTTTTTGTTGTTGTTGTTGTTGTTCATTATTTATTTATTTATTTGAGAGCTACAGACACAGAAAGATACATAGAGGGAGAGAGAGAGAATGGGCGCGCCAGGGCTTCCAGCCTCTGCAAACGAACTCCAGACGCGTGCGCCCCCTTGTGCATCTGGCTAACGTGGGACCTGGGGAACCGAGCCTCGAACCAGGGTCCTTAGGCTTCACAGGCAAGCGCTTAACCGCTAAGCCATCTCTCCAGCCCTCAGCTGACAGTTTTGAGGGCAAGTTCCATCATGGCAGGGAAAGCATGGCAAGAGCCAACAGCCAGGTGGGGATCGCATCCCCACAGCAGTAGGAAGGAAGTAGTCTGTGGGATTCAAGTTAGGCTATAACACCCCTAATCCCACCCCCAGCGACACACCTCCTCCAGCAAGGCTCCATCTCCCAAAAGTCTCACCAGTTTCCCAAATTGTCACCAAATGAGGACCAAGTCTTCAAAATACATGAGCCTATGGGGGACACATCATTTCAGAGTCTCATGCTGCCCTGACTGAGCTAGCTGGGCACATGGGGCACTTCATTTAAGCCACCACACCAGGGAACAGTGTCTGGACTGTACAGGACTGTCTTGCTCTTAGAAACAGTTAAAGATCTGGAGTTTAAACACCTTCTAGTGTAACAGTTCAACTCCAGTGAATGTGATGATCTCTCTATGTTCATTTCCTTAATTGATTTAATCTCTCCTGGCCTGTTTGACATTACTATGTGATTTAAAAAGCATCCACTCTTTCCCTTCCCTTTATGTTTCACTTTATCGTCTCACATGGCTAGCTATATGGTCCCATGCTGGCCTGAATTTGGGAACCTCTGCCCCAGTTCTACGGGTTACAGCTGTGCATGACCATGTCCAATTTTTCTTTCTGGAATGCTAGCTTGAATTACAAATTAAAGAAGAATAACTGTGGGCTTAAACAGTTAGCTAACGATGTGCTAAGGTTAGAGAGCTAAAGTTAGATACATAAAGACATGCTAAGGAGGTGGGAGGAATATTTATCCCCTTAATGGGATAATGTACTTAAACTCACAGGAGTCCCTCCCTTGATGCAGCTCTTGGGGAGTCTCACTGGTAAGCCTGCCTGCTTCTCTGAATTCTAACTCAAAATGCATAAGGTTCCCTTATTTATTTATTATTTATTTGAGAGAGTATGAAAGAGAGAAAGAGGCAGGTGAGAGAAAGAGAAAAGAGAGAGAGAGAATGGGCATGCCAGGGCCTGTAGGCACTGCAAACAAACTCTAGACGCATGTGCCACCTCATGAATATGGCTTTACATGGGTATTGGAGAATCAAACCTGAGTCCTCAGGCCTTGCAGGAAAGCATCTTAACGATTGAGCCATCTTTCCAGCCCTAATGTTCCCTTTCCTACCTATCTCTTCTTTGGACCCTGAGCAAATTCCTATGCATCCTTGCCTAATCATTCTGGGTTTTCTTACTATTTCTCTGAAGACTACTTCCAACTCCCATAAAGCTGCTTGCCAGCCTCCATGGCTAACTCTGCCTGCTTTCTGGATCCTAACTCAAAAGGCATGTCTTGATCTCTTCCTATTCTCCATCTCCCTCCTCCCAGTTGCTGCTAGATGTAAAGCTTGCCTTCTCTATGGTTTTCCCCTCAAATGCTAATAAAATGCTACAGCTTTTAAATAAAGGAAAGAAGGAAAAAGTGAGAAAGGGAAAGAAAGAAAGAGAGAGAGAGAAAGCAAGCAGAAGCCTGGTGTTATAGCACATGCCTGCAAATTCCAGTCCTTGGGAGGCAGAGGCAGGAGGAGTGTCATAAATTTGAGGCTAGCCTGTGATTCATAGCAGATTCTAATTTAGCCTAGGCTACATAATGAGACAGCCTCAAAAATTTATTTTTTAAAATTTTATTTATTTATTTGAGAGCAACAGACACACAGAGAAAGACAGATAGAGGGAGAGAGAGAGAGAATGGGCGTGCCAGGGCTTCCAGCCTCTGCAAGCGAACTCCAGACGCGTGCGCCCCCTTGTGCATCTGGCTAACGTGGGACCTGGGGAACCGAGCCTCGAACTGGGGTCCTTAGGCTTCACAGGCAAGCGCTTAACCGCTAAGCCATCTCTCCAGCCCACAAAAAATTTTTTTTAAAAAAGAAAAGAAATATAGACAGTATTTTTCAGAGTTTAATTGAATCCAAATAAGTTTGATATACTATACAGACATTTAAAGGCAACATGCTTTTGCATACAATCAGTGCTTTTATAAACATTTGTTGAACTAATTTTAAAAAAAATGCTTGCTGCTATAGTCAGATCCTCCTTGCTGGAACAAACATCCAACCAGACACAGTTTATGGGAGGTAGGGGTCTATTTCAGGCTTTCAAACTCCATCAATGGCAGAAGATGCTGCTTACTTCCATAGATCCAAGCAGAGAGAAACAACTGCAGCCAACAAACACCAATGCCAGCAGACAAGCACCCACTGGAGCTCAGGCTGCTCTCCATGCCTTTGACCTGACATCAAGATCTGCCCCCAAACACACCTCAGGGCTGGACCCCAGGAGCCTCCCCCATTGACACTTCCAGCTGGCTGCTGGAAACTTAACCAGGAAGCTTAACCTTAATCAAAAATACTCTGGGCTGGAGAGATTGCTTAGTGGTTAAGGTGCTTGCCTGCCAAGCCAAAGAACTCAGGTTTCAGTTCCCTAGGACCCATGTAAGCCAGATGCTCAAGATGGCACATGCATCTGGAGTTTGTTTGCAGTGGCTTGTGGCCCTGGCATGGCCATTCTCATTCTTTCTCTCTCATAAATAAATAAAGAAACAAATATTTTTTTAAAAAATACCCAAGGCATTGGAGGACATACATTCCCATTCAAACCACCACACTTACGTTCAAATAATCTCTCTGTTTTGGGCATTTGAGATTGTTTTGAAGTATTTTATGAGTCCAAATTATAATCCTATTTCATTTTGAAGTATTTTTTTCATATATTGAATGTATATATTAGGCATTAAGATGCTAAATTAATTTTAAAATTTGTGTAAACTAAAACTAGGTAGTACGGAAATAATGGTTATGTTATCTCTTCATAATCTATAAACTGTTGCATCAAACTCAGTTGTAAATTTTGCTGTATTTCTTTCTTCAGCTTCTACTCTACTGTTCTTAACAGAATGGCCAGCATTGTGGTTGAATGTGATATGTCCTCAATGAACTCATATTTGAACATTCAATCACCAGCTGGTGGTACTCTTTTGGGAGCTTGTGGAAACCTTAGTTGGAGTCCTGTTGGAAGAAGTGGGTCACTGTAGGTGAGCCTTGAGGTATTTTTTCTTCTTTCAAATTTTTTATTAACAATTTTTTGTTGTTATTTTTCGAGGTAGGGTCTCACTCTAGTCCAGGATGACCTGGAATTCACTATGTAGTCTCAGGGTGGCCTCGAACTCATGGTGATCCTCCTACATTTGGCTCCCGAGTGCTGGGATTAAAGGCATGAGCCACCACACCCGGCAATAATTTTTATACATGTACAGAATGTATTTTAGAAATATTTTATTTGGGCTGAAGAGTTAACTTAGAGGTTAAGGTGCTTGCCTGCAAAGCCAAAGGACCTTGGTTCAATTCCCCAGGACCCATGTAAGCCAGATGCACAAGGTGGTGCATGCATCTGGAGTTCATTTGCAGTGGCTTGAAGCCCTGGTGTTCCCATTCTCTCTCTCTCTCACTCTACCCTCTACCTCTTTCCCTCTCTCAAATAAATAAGTAAAAATAAAATATTTTAAAAACTGGTGTGATGGCGCATACCATTAATCCCAGCACTCAGGAGGCAGAGGTAGGATTGCCATGAGTTCGAGGCCACCCTGAGACTACAGAGTGATTTCCAGGTCAGCCTGAGCTAGAGTGAGACCCTAACTTGAAAACAGCAAATATATATATTTTATTTATTCATTTATGAATGAGAGAGACAGACAGAAAGAGATGGAGCATGCCAGGGCCTCTAGCCACTGCATACGAATTCCAGACACATGTGCCCCCTTGTACATCTGGTTTCTGTGGGTCCCGGGATATTGAACCCGGGTTCTTAGGCTTCGCAGGCACATGCCGGAACCCATAAGCCATTTCCCCATTCCCCCGGAATCTATTTTAATCATAATCCCTTCCCATTACCTTCTTTTGTCCTCCCTCCCCCTCCTCCTTCCACTGAACCCTCTCCTCTTTCCAACCAGTCACTCTTCAGTTATGTCCGGTTTTTCACCCTCCTCTACCATCAGGGAATGTTGATGGGCCCAATATTGTGCATGTTACTATCACTGCTGTGAGTCATGAATACAATGGCCACTTCCTATCCAGAAGACAGTATCCTAACACACTTCTCTCTGTCCACCCATTCCTTCCGCTCCCTCTTCTGTAATGTTCCCTGAGCCTTGGTCAGCATCATAGAGCTGTCTCAGCACTGAGCACTCAATGGTCACTTATTCCCTGCATTCTGACCAGTTTTGCATCTTCTCAGTAGTCACCATCCACTGCAAAGAGAAGCTTTTCTAACCACTGCTGAGAGAAGCTAACCCATGGCCTTAAACACAAATGTTTAGGGGGCAATTTGATGGACAAAACACCTCCTTTTAGCAAACAACACTAATAGTTTCTAGGGCCTAAAACCTTCTCAGCCATAGGTTTTTGACTACAATACCAGGCATGAATTCCCTCCTGTGGAGACAGCTTCCGATCCAGTCAAAGAGCAGATGGTTATTGCCGTAACAGTTACATCACTACTGCGCTAGTGGGCACATCTTGCTTTGCTGACTGATTACGAAGCTCACAGAGCCATAGCTGATTAAAACTGTTCATGGGGCTGGAGAGATGGCTTAGCGGTTAAAGTGCTTGCCTGCGGAGCGTAAGGACCCAGGTTCAATTCCGCAGTACCCACGTAGGCCAAACAGACAAGGTGGTGCATGTGTCTGGAGTTTGTTTTCAGTGGCTGGAGGCCCTGGCGTGCCCATGCTCTCTCATTGGGAGGAAAACAAGGCCATCGGGAAAATAAGAAAGTATGAGGTGGGGGTGTGCTGAGGGCAGTTCTGGGGATTGAAATGAGAAATGGCCTGGAATCCCACGTTGGATCAGTGCCACAGGACGTGCAGGGGTGGGGAAGCAAGGGGCTGGGGGCAGCCACTTCAACGAAAAGTCATGTTCCTTGGCTCAGTTTCAGGGCCTATGCCAATTTCCACATTCAGAACTCACTGACTAAGAGATAACCAAATTTTCAGGACAGAGAATGCAGCAACACCCTGGCAATAAATACCTCAGCAGTTTCCAGAGTACCTGTGGCCATTGATGTGAGTCACTGAACATGGTCAAGAAGAGAATGCCAGACTTTTCAAGGCTTATTGGACACAAAGACCTCATTGTCATAGGTACCTGGAGATCGGGTATGCACCTGTGTGTCTGTGTGTCCCTTCTGCACCGCCCCACCTCAGAGTTAATGTGCTTTCCATGCTTAAAGTTGATCCCCTGTAGCTACACATACATCCATGTTGTGGCAATGTTCTTGAGCACGCAAGAGTAATACCCTCTTTTACTACCTGGCCTATGTGGTTTATTAAGAGTTATTGTCATGGGCAGGTCAGCTAGAAGGTCTAAAACTGCCCCCACCTCCTAGGGCGACATCATAAAGCAATAGTGCATCACAGAGATCAGTGCCTCTATGAACGTCCTGAAGGACTGTGCCTCCATTGGTTTAGCCAATCTGGGACCTGAAGACACTGGTTGCTCCGTTGTAGCCCCATTGCAGCTGTTGGGTGCAGCAGTGGCAGTATTCTGCTAAGCAGATTAAAAAGGCCTCAAGCACCCATTGTGTGGCCATTGATTTGACCAACATGTTCCTTTCTTTGTAAAAGATTAAAATGAAAACCTTTTTAAAAGAATTCGGGCCGGGCGTGGTGGCACACGTCTTTAATCCCAGTACTGGGGAGGCAGAGGTAGGAGGATCGCTGTGAGTTCAAGGTCACCCTGAAACTACGTAGTGAATTCCAGGTCAGCCTGAGCTAGAGTGAGACCCTGCCTCAAAAAAATTAAAAAATTAAGAAATTTAAAAAAAAAACAGAATTTGGGCTGGGGTCTTAGGAAATGGCTCAGTGGTTGAGTGCACTTGTTTGTAAAGCCTGTTGGCCTGGGTTTGAGTCCCCATATAAAACCCATATACACAAAGTGTTGCATGTGTCTTGAGTTCATTTCCAGTGGCTAGAGGTCCTGGCACGAACTCTCTCTCTCATAAATAAAATATTGAAAATGATATTCAGGCTGGAGAGATGGTTCAGGAGTTAAGTGCACTTTCTATACAAGCATGAGGGTCTGAGGGAGCCTGGAATGTCCCAAGTCAGAATCTCTAGATCCTTCATAAACAGCTGGGTGTGGTCACATGTGCCTGCAACCCCAGTCCCACAAAGGGGAGCAAAGGCCAGGGAACCACCTGGACTCATGAAAAGTAGCGAACTCCAGCATCAGCAAGAGACTCCAGCTCAAATAAAAACAGGGTAGAAGAGCGACGGAGGGGACACCTAATGTGTGGCTCTGACCAATAGGCCAGGGCCCCACCACCACAAGTTAGCAATGGGCACCACAAAAGAACATATATGTGCATATACACACACCACACATGTTACATACACACAAGCAAAAAAAAAAAACAAAAACCTCAATGTCTTTGTTCAGAAAAGAACCCATTTGTTTTCATGTGGAATGGAGAACAATATTCATTTACTCTTTCCTCTGTGGCTTTGGGAACTTTCCCATGGTATTGGTTATTTTTGCATCATTGTGACTATAACACCTGGATCAACTTAAGGTAGTGTTGCAGTTACCTTCATATTGCTGGACAAACATCCAATCAAAAGCAGCTTATGGGAGGGGAGGGTGTCTTCTAGGCGTTCAAATGACAGAGGACTACCATCAGTGGCGGAAGAAGCAGAGAGACGCCATCAAACAGCCAGTATCACATAACCACCAGAGCTCAAACTACCCTCCACACACCTTAGGGCTGGACTCCAAGATCTGCCCCCAGTGACCTACCTCTTCCCTAGAAAGGCGCCAAGATTCAGGTTGCAAGGTTAATTTAAAAAAAAATGCCTGAGTCTATGGGGCCATACATTCAAGCCACCACAGAGAGGAAAGATTTGCTTTGGCTGAAGGGAAGACATGGTCAAATTCATGGCAGTGGAGGCATGTGGCCAACTGAAACACTCCTCTATCACACTGGACCAGGGGGAAGAGAACAAGGACAGAACCAACAGCCAGGCTGTAACTTTCAAAGGGCCTCCCCTAGTCATGCACTTCTGCTAGCTAGGTCCCACCTCCTAAATGTTCCACAGCTTCCCAAAATAGCTCCGCCAGTTGGAGAATAAGAATTCAAAACATGAGCCTGTGAGGGACATTTCCCAAACCCTAAAACCCAACCCCAGTCATAGGACTGCACAAAAAAGTGTGACCTTGTGAGAAACAACACGGCTCTCCATTTGACATGCTCCTTGGGTAGGATATCCAAGAGCTGGCCAGCATACTGGGGGTCTTGGTAGCATGGTAGCTATTTAGGAACTAGACACATTGAGAATATTTTTGGATCCAGTGCTTAGAACTGTACTAATATATTCTTCCAAATTAAAAAATACGTTCTAACTCTTACTTTCCCACCACAAAGAGAGAACACAATGCTCAGAGGATCACCTGTGCCAGAGCACAGATGTCTCCCAATCCAGCATATGGTGAGCAAAAAATCAGACAAGGGGGGCTGGAGAGATGGCTTAGCAGTTAAGGCGTTTGCCTGCAAAGCCAAAGGATCCTAGTTTGACTCTCCAGGACCCACATAAGCTAGATGCACAAGGGGGTGCATGCATCTGGAGTTTGTTTGCAGTGGCCAGTGTCCCTGGCATGCCTATTTTCTCTCTCTCCCTCTTTCTCTCTCCTCTCTTAAATAAATAAATAAATAATTTTTTAAAAATCAGTTGAGGAAAATACAAGGAAAGAAGATCTAAGGGAGCTAACAACAGGATACAAGGTTGAGCTGAACTCACTGCCAAATGAGTCTATAGGTCTTTTCTGTCTGAAACCAGCAAAGCTTATCTGAGGAAGTTCAGAGCATGGACTGTACATGACAGACTTGACGATCAGTCGTCCTTGTCCCTGGGAGCTTCAGTATGAGAAAAAGAAAAGCCAAAAGGAAAGGAGTTTGGTAATACCAAAAACTACTTACATTCCTTTTGCTCTAGAGATCCCACTTCTAGGAGTCTCTGCTACAGCCGAGTAGGCATGACACAGAACAGTTTCACCTTCTGTCTGTCTTCTGAGCTGAGCAATCTGTAAACCAACCTTTCTTCTTCCAGTGGGTTACCCAGAACCTTCTTGGGTGCCATGGGTGTGATTTAGGGGCAGGGTGGTGGGGCAGCTACTGTGGGTGGTACAAGTTTGAACAACATATTATTTGGATGCTGACTGCAAAACATTGGAAATAGTCTCAGTGACCATCCTGGGAAAGTAGCTGAGTAACATCCATACCATGGAGTGCTATGCAGGTATAGGGAAATGCTTCATGAACTGAGTTGAGGTGATTTCCAGTATATAGTAAGTGAAAGAAGCAAAGAAAGAAAATAATATAAGGGCTGGAGAGATGGCTTAGCAGTTAAGGCGCTTGCCTGTGAAGCCTAGGGACCCATGTTCGATCTCTTTCCAGATTCCACTAAGCCAGACACAGAAAAGGTGATGCAAGTGCAAGGTCACACATGCCCACTAGGTGGTGCAAGTGTCTGGATTTCTATTTCAGTGGCTGAAGCCCTGGCACACTAATTCTCTCTCTCTCTTTCTGTCCCTCACTCTCTATAAAAAATAAAAATAATGTGATATCTTAACCTTTCAAGAAAAACATGACACCCTCCAAGGCTCAGGGACCATTGCAAAAGAGGTGTCAGAAAGAATGTGAGACCCAAGTGGGGTGTGATGGTGCATGTCTTTAATCTCAGTACTTGGGAGGCAGAGGTAGCAGGATCTCTGTGAGTTTGGTTTGAGCCCACCCTGAGACTACATAGTGAATTCTGGGTCAGCTTGGGCTCAAGTGAGACCCTACCTCGAAAAAAAAAAAAGAATGTGAGAGCCAAAGGAAGGGGGGGAGTGCTTTGGGGAACTAGAGACAAAGTGGTCATTGTACCTCATAGTGGCTGACACTACTTATCCAAGTCCTGAATAATGTGAAGGGAAAAAAGGACATCAAAATAGAAGATGAGGGCTGGAGAGATGGATCATCAGTGAAAGGCATTTGCTTGCAAACCTGATGACCCAGGTTTGATTCCCCGGTACCCACATAAAGCCAGATGCGCAAGGTAGTATATGCGTTCTGGAGTTTGTCCGTAGAGGCCTGGTGTACCAATACTCTCTCTTTCTCTCCACTTTCTGTCTCATGAATAAATAAATAATTTAAAAATAGAAGAGGGACTAGTTAGAAGAAGGATTTCAGGGAAGATAGGGATAGGGGAGGGAGGGAAAGGAAAAGGAAAAGGGTCATGGAGGAGCTTGTGATCATGAAAGTTGTCAATAAAAAGTTTTCAAAAAAACAAAAGAACCTGCGTATTCCGATGACTTCTCAGAGTCCTGTGGATGATGACTGAGGAGATAAACCATCCAGGAAATATTAAAAAAAAAAAAAAAAGAAAGAAAGAAGAAAGAAAGAAAGAAAAGAGGAAGGAAGGAAGAAAGGAAGAAAGGAAGGAAAGAAGGAAGGAGGGAAGAAAGGAAGAAAGGAAGGAAGAAAACCAGGGCTGGGGAGATGGCTCAGCAGTTAAAGTACTTGTCTGCAAAGCCTAACAACCCATGTTTGATTCCCCAGTACCCATGTAAAGCCAGATGCACAAAGTGGCAAATATATCAGAGGTTCATTTGCAGTGGATGTATGCCCTAGTATGCCCATTTTCTCTGTCTCTCTTCTCTCCTCTCTCTTTCTCTCTGCTTGCAAATAAATTAAATAAATAAATAATTAATTATTTAGAAAAACACAAGGGTCATGTAAGAAAGCACGCATACACTTGTTCTTTTGTGATAAAGGAATATGTGAATGATAAGAAACAAATGAAGTTAGTCAGCTGCAGGGTTGTGAGAACAGAGGTGGATGAATGATATCAAGGAAATAGTGTGGTACAAATGCAGGAAGGCAGCTATATAACTGTGTGAACTTTGGAGACCAGGTTCATGCCTCACATAGCCCCAAGAGCCATCTCTATCATACCTGCCAGGGCCCAGGTAACATCACAGAGGAAATGAAGGTTTAAATACGAGTGCAGCTCTCACTGCTAGCCTGAGACCCTCCTCCAGGGAGATGATATACACAGAGGAGACTCAAAACTCATCAAAGCGGAATATGGAGGCTGTAAGAGCTCAACAACTAAAGAAGACTTTCAACATTCCCTCTAAGACTCAGGGAACGTTGTGAAAAAGAGGCACAAGAATGAAAGAATGTAAGAGCCACAGGGTGGGAAGGTGTACCTTGAGGCATTGTTCCCCCACCACCACCCAACAAAGACTGACGGGTACATTCATGACCCCACAGTGCATACCAACAACCCCACTGAGGAGGACCTCAGTGGAGTGGGGGCAGGGGAAAGTGGAAATATGACCAATTTGCAATAGGTATAAACTTAAACTTCTCAGGCCAAGCATGGTGGCTCACAACCTTTAATCACAGAGTCGGGAGGCAGAGGTAGGAGGATTGCAGTGAGTTCGAGGCCAGCCTAAGACTACACAGTGAATTCCAGGTCAGCCTGGGCTTGAGTGAGACCCTACCTCGAAAATAAAACAAAACAAAACATTTTTTAAAAAGTTCTCAATTAAAAAAAAAAAAAAAAAGACAAACAAGGAAAGCCAGGTATGGTGGCACACACCTTTAATCCCAGCATTTCGGAGACTGACGTAGGAGGTCCACTGTGAGTTCAAGGCCACCCTGAGACTACATAGTGAATTCCAGGTCAGCCTGGGCTAGAGTGAAACCCTACCTAAAAAAAAAAAAAAGGAGGAAATGAACAGAAGTGCATTTCAAATGAATGCCACAGCCACAGGAAAGAGAAGCACGAACAGACAGCATTTTGACTGTATACTATAAAGTAAAAGACAAATGGTACTGCCTTTACTTTTACACAGTACTGTCCTCTCATCAGTAAATCTTTTTGGCACAGGAGAGTGGGCATGACTCTGAAACTTCTTTTTGTAAATATTTTTTTATTTTTATTTGTTTATTTGAGAGAGAGAGAACGAGGGACGGAGGGAGGGAGAGAGAATGGGAGTGCCAGGGCCTCTAAGCACTGCAAACGAACTCCAGATGTATGCCCCATGTGCATCTGGCTTACGTGGGTTCCGGAGAATGGAACCTAGAGCCTTAGGCTGTGCAGACAAACTCCTTAATAGCTGTGCCATCTCTCCAGCCCTGAACCTTCTTTGCATGTATATTGTGATGGATTATGTCATGCTTTCCCTGTCACTATGAGGCTTTCCCTTGAAACTGTAAGCTGAGATAAACTGCTTTGGGTTGGGTATTTTTGTCCCAGCAATGAGAAGGTGACTGCAACAGGGGAGAACCTACTGCTGTTGCTTTGCTAAATGCATGTGTGATCAAGTTGTCTTCTGAATATTTATGTTCATGCCCACAGATCTCAGCCTTGGTTGGGACAGTGGCTTTGTTGTGGTGGCTGTTTGTTTTGCACTGGGCTGTGGTTCACGCAGAGACTCCTAACTGGTCAAAACGCCGAGTGCCTGCGGAGTACTCAGCTTTCCTTGGACATCTATACCATCTCCTCAAAGGCTCAGGGGACATCACAGAGGAGGGGGCGGTGGAAAGGGTATAAGAGCTCCAGGAAGGGAGGGGGTTTGCGGCACCCTGTCATTTGAATAAAGCATGTCCATTGCACTCATGAGCTCGCCGCAGCTGCGCTTACTACGCAAGCGCGACGCCAGACAGGCCCAGTCCACATTCCGTCGTGGATCGGGGAGGGACTCACTCGTGAGGACTCACTTTTCTCCCTGAGCAGCTAATAATGTGCTGGGGGAGCAGGAGTGAGTCTCCTCAGTGGTAAGTGGTGGAAAGAAGCAAAGATTCGACGGGAGTGGTAGGGGAGGAGATAGAGTCATGGCGAGGTCTGTATGATCAAAATACTCAGGTGCCCAAGTTTTATCCACTGAGCCTCCTCCCAAGCTCTGCAAACTTTGTTTTAAAAAAATAAATTACCCAGTCTCGAATATTCTGTTATAATAACAGAAGAGGAAGTACCTCTTTAAATAAATACAAGCAAAAAGAATAGATATGCAATTATGCCTGTGAATGCATAATTACAAAGCAAATAGCACCAGCATTTACTGAGGTCTTGCAAGGGTCAAGTACTATGTGCGGATATTTAGAAATACTATCTCATTTAATTTTCATAACAGCTTAGTGGGGCGAGAGTTTTTATTAGCCTCATTTTAAAGATAGAGTTGGACTCAGATCCAAATGAGCCCTGTACTCTTGATCTCTAGGCTATTGCTTAAATCCATTAAGATAAGTGAGGTAAGAGCTCTTAATGAAAGGAGACATCAAGCATGTTGTTACAGAGGTCGATGAATAACCATTTGTACTTTAAAAAAACACAGTAAATGCTTTTATTCTTTTGTTATGGTGAACTACACATAAGATGTGTCACCTTAGCCATTTTAAGCATACAATGTTAAGAGCATTCACACTGTTGTGCAACTAAACCCCAGTAAGCTTTCATTCTAGAAAACCTAAACACTGTGCCCATTGTATAAAAATGCCTCAGCCTTCTCTCCCAGGATCCCTTGAAAGTGCCATTCCTTTTCTATCTCTATCAATGTGACCATTCAAGGCTCCTCATATGAGGAAATTCACATTTTCACATTTGTATTCTTACTCTGTCTTTGTTGTTGTTGTTCGTTTTTCAAACTAGGGTCTCACTGTAGCCCAGGCTGACCTGGAATTCACTATGTAGTCTCAGGGTGGTCTTAAATTCACAGTGATCCTCCTACCTCTGCCTCCTGAGTGCTGAGATTAAAGGCGTGTGTCACCACACCCAGCTCAACTATTCTTAAGACTGCCTTATTTCACTTAGCGTTCTCAAGGTTAATCTATGTTGTAGCATGTGCTCTTTTCCTTAAAAAATATATTTTATTTATTTACTTGAGAGAGGGCAAGAGGGAGAGACAGAGAGAGAGAGAGAATGGGTGTGAAACCCTATCACAAAAAAACAAAATATATATAAATATATACTTATTTATTCATTTGAGAAAGAGAGGCAGATAGAGAGAGTATGGGTGTGCCAGGGCCTCCAACCACTGCAGATGAACTCCAGATGCATGCACCCCCTTGTGCCTCTGACTTACGTGGGTCCTGGAAAGTCAAACCTGGATCCTTTGGTTTTGCAAGCAAATACCTTAACCACTAAGCCATCTCTCCAGCCCCCGCTTTTTTTTTTTGAGACAAGGTCACACTATGTATCCCAGGCTGGCCTGGAACTCATTATGTAACCTAGGCTGGCCTGGAATTTGTGATTTTCCTGCCTTAGTCTCTTACATACTGGGATTTCAGGTGTATACCATCATGACAGCTTCCTGTTGTTATTTTTTATACACCTTTCATTTTAAGGCTTAACAATATTCTATTGCATGGAAGTACTAGTTACTTTTGTTGTCGCTTTGACAATTTGACAAAGAGTAACTTAGAGATGCACCCTTGGGTTGTTTTAACATTTGGGGTATTGTGAATAATTCTGTTATAAATATCAAATTATCTTATTAACAGCAAAACCCTCTAGGAAAAGAAATTAAGTGCTCTATGAGAAAATCTTAGAAAATTGAGTACGTTTCTATGGATGTGGGTGCGTGCCCAGACATGACAAAGTGAGTATGGGGCTGGAGAGATTGTTCAGTGGTTAAGGTGCTTGCCTGCCAAGCCTAAGGACCCAGGTTTGATTCCCCAGTACCCACATAAGCCAGATGCACAAAGTGTGCATGTATCTGGAGTTCATTTTCAGTGGCTGGAGGCCCTGGCATACCTATACTCTCTCTCTCTCTCTCTCTCTCTCTCTCTCTGCCTCTCTTTCTCAAATGAATAAATAAGTATATATGTATATATATTTTGTTTTGTTTTGTTTTTTGAGACAGGGTTTCACTGTAGCCCAGGCTGACCTGGAATTCACTCTATATTCTGAGGGTGGCCTTGAACTCATGGCAATCCTCCTACCTCTGCCTCCTGACTGCTGAGATTAAAGACATGTGCCATCATGCCTGGCTTTATATATATTAATATATATATTAATATATATATTAATATATATTAATATATATAAATAAATATATGTGTATATATATATATTTATATATGTTAAAGTGAGAATGTCTCTGTGGATGTGAGTGTGTACCTAGACATGAAAAATAGCCTCAGTCTTGAAGTGGTCAAATGCTTGTGGAGGCTTTTACAACTCTCCTGGACTTATTTTTTGTTTCTTTCTTTCTTCTTACTTCCTTTTCTAACAGTAGTTTATACCTTTGATTATGATTATGTTTATGGAAGCTCATTTATATAATTTCTGTCAAGACCGAAATCGGGTGTTACTCTTCTTACATCTTCGCTTTCCAAGACCCTAGATCTTGACCCCAAACAAATCATCAATCTTGCTTTGGATAAGTAGTATGAAAAAATGTCCTTGGGCTGGAGAGATGGCTTAGCGGTTAAGCGCTTGCCTGTGAAGCCCAAGGACCCTGGTTCGAGGCTCGGTTCCCCAGGTCCCATGTTAGCCAGATGCACAAGGGGGTGCATGTGTCTGGAGTTCGTTTGCGGTGGCTGGAGGCCCTGGAGCGCCCATTCTCTTTCTCTCTCTCCTTCTCCTCCTCCTCTCTGTAACTCTCAAACAAATAAAAAAAATTGTTTTTTAATGTCCTTGTTATTTACAGAAAACCCTAGAACATTATCTTCTGTTTAAGAAGAATTTCAATATACATAATTTGGTTATAAATATAAAAGACTAGCAAAAATCTACCTCAAAAGACAAAAAAAAAAAATTTTGGTTAATATATGGTCACAGCCAGGAGTGGTGGCGCACGCCTTTAATTAATCCTAGCTCTCAGGAGACAGAGCTAGAAGGATCACTAACTCTGAGGCCAGCCTGGAACATAGAATGAGTTCCAGTTAAGCCTGGGCTAGAGTGAGACTCTACCTTGAAAAAAAACAACAACAAAAAAATCTTTTTGGTCACCCTAATTAAACTTTGTGGGACACACACACACACACACACACACACGTGGAAGAACCCAGTTCTAAGGCTAAGGGAACTAGAGAGGCATCAGGGTATTCACCAAAGCCATTCAGTATCCTAAGGCAAGATTCCACAGGAGAACACGGGAGAAGCCCCAAGCAGCCCCTGCTCTTTTCTCTCCAAGGGGACACCCTTTGGGGGGAATGAAGTCAGTGGTTCTCCATTCCCACTGCCACCTTCACTGCAGGTCATTATGGGACACTCCTGTTCCTTTCTATCAGATTGTCTCCTTGGGAGGACCCTTTAATCAGTTTGAGCCAATCTCAGGAAAAGGTGGACTATATTTTACTGTAACACTGCCTGGCCCAGTACCAAGTGGAGGACGGAGAAAGATGGCTCCCAGAAAGGCAGTCTCAACTACCATACCATTCTTCAATTAGATCTTACCTGTAAGAGACAAGGAAGTGGACTGAAACCCCTCTGTCCAAGCCTTCATGGACAAGGCTTGGACAAGGCTCCTCTCTCCATTTACAAGGAGTCCAGGAAGTCCCAGGGAACTTCAACCCTGACCATGATACTGTGGATGGCCCAAGTGTCTCTCAGGGGAAACATAAGCTCCTTTATCCCCCCGCCCCACTAATGGTTTGTCAGCCCCTTAAAGGCTAAGAAAGCCATCAGATCGCAATTGAGATGTCCCCACATTGCTAGAACTTGCCTACCTGATGTTTCCACCAATGTATTTACAAGTGTCTTTATCTTAGCGTTCTCGGTTCTGCTACGATGGAAGGAACTTCTTAAAACTATTGCCATATGGGGATATGATATTTACATCACCTAGGCTGTATTCATGGGCCATAACCACTCATAAGCGACTCCAGAATAAACTCTCATCTTGCCTTTGAGGTGAGAGCTATATTTTTGTTAACCATTGTTGGTGCCTAAACATGGATCCCAGAGACAATCCACTTTTCCCAGAGGAGTCATCCCCATCAGTGCCAGGTGCCAGCATGGGCCCCTTGTGCCCAACTACCTGGCTTTGCCTTTGTGGGTGAATGTTGATGAGTTTTCTGGGGCTCAGACCTCCCTTGGTTTGGTCTGTGGTGCATGGTTTTGATCTGAGTTAATCATTAAAATCCTTTGTATTTTAATATGATTTTTTAGGTTCCATGATATTCTGTTTATTTTTGTTTCCAGAATGCTCAGTTTATTAACTTGCTAGCATTCAGCCATCTCCCCAGTCACTCCTCCAAATATCTAACTCAAGGAAAGAAACAATGTTTTAAAACCCACTGGTTAGTGGCTGGAGGGATGGCTTAGTAGTTAAGGTGCTTGCCTGCAAAGACAAAGGACCCAAGTTCGATTCCCCAGTACCCATGTAAGCAAGATGCATGAGGTGCTGCATGTGTCTGGAGTTCATTTGCAGCAGCTGAAGGCCCTGGTACAACCATTCTCTTTCTCTCTGTCTCTCTGTCTCTCTGTCTCTCTGTCTCTCTCTCTCTCTCTCTCTCTCTCTCTCTCTCTCTCTCTCCTTTTTTTTTTTTTCTTCTCTCTCAAATAAATAAAATTTTTTTAAACTGCTGTTTAGTATTCTATCTGGTCTTATAGTTAATAATTATGATGCTAATCCAACTTGCAAGTACTAAAAATTAGAAAAAAATTTAAAGGATCCCAAGTTGGGTTTTGCATGCTAAACAAAGCCCTAGGCAATAGAATCAAAAGATTATAGCATCATTTCATTTAGAATGAAACTCAACCCATTCCTAAAAATAACTAAATAACAAAATTAATGGCCACTTCCCATGATTACTATTTGTTGGCATGCCTATTTAAGATGTATGTATGTGATGTGATGTTTGTATACATAACTGGAAATATTTTGTGGAAATTTTTGACAGCTACTGACTCCTTTGAAAAACATATTTAGAAGGTTTTTATTTTGACCAAACCCAGTTAAAATACAACTCTAACAATCTGGAGGGCTGGAGAGAAAGCTCAGAGATTACTCACTTTCCCACAAAGCCTAACTGAGTTCAATTTCCCAATACCCATGTGAAACCAGATGCATAAAGCGTTGTCTGTCTCTCTTCTCTCTCTGCTTGCAAATAAATACCTAAAAATATTTTTTTTTTAAAAAAGAAAAAGGAAGTGGGGCATGGTGGCACACGCCTTTAATCCCAGCACTCGGGAGGCAGAGGTAGGAGGATTGCCATAAGTTCAAGGCTACCCTGAGACTCCATAGTGAATTCTCAGCCGGGGCTAGAGTGAGACCCCACCCCGAAAAACCAAAAAAATAAATAAAGAAGGAAAGAAAGAAAAAGAAAAAGAAAAGAAAAGAAAAAAGAATTTGTTGAGGCAAGCCTAATAGACTGGCCTTTCTCTCTCTCTCTCTTTTTTAGTTGGAGACAAAGAGAGAATTGGTGGGCTGGAGAGATGGCTTAGTGGTTAAGCGCTCGCTCAATTCCCCAGGACCCACGTTAGCCAGATGCACAAGGGGGTGCACACGTCTGGAGTTTGTTTGCAGTGGCTGGAGGCCCTGGTGCACCCATTCTCTCTCTCTCTCAATCTCTCCCTCTCTCTGTCTGTCGCTCTCAAATAAATAAAGAAAAGTAACCAAAAGAATATTTAAAAAAAGAGAGAATTGGTGTGCCCGGGCCTTAGCCACTGTAATCAAACTCCAGATACATGCGCCACCTTGTACTTTTGTCAGTTTGTATGTCTGGCTTATGTGGACCTGGAGAGTTGAACAAGGGTCCTTAGGTTTTGCAGGCAAACAACCTTAACCTCTAAGCCATCTCTCTAGCCCAAATATTTTCTTCTTTAAAAAAATCTGGAAATAAAGCTGGGTGTAGTGGCACACGCCTTTAATCCCAGCACTCGGGAGGCAGAGGTAGGAGGATCGCCATGAGTTCAAGGCCACCCTGAGACTACAGAGTGAATTCCAGGTCAGCCTGGACCAGAGCGAGACCCTACCTCGAAAAACTGAAAAACCAAAAAAAAAAAAAAAAAATCTGGAAATAGAGTTGGAGGAATGGCTTAATGGTTAAGGTGTTTGCCTGCAAAGCCAAAGGACCCAGGTTTGATTCCCCAGGACCCATGTTAAACAAATGAAAAGGGGGTATACACATCTGGAGTTTGTCTGCAGTGGCTGGAGGCCCTGGTGCGCCAGTTCTCCCTCCCTCTCTCTCTCTCTGTCAAATAAATAAATAAATCTGGAAATCAAAACATGTTAATTTTAAAGGCTGTTTAATCTACATACTGGCATATGAAGGAGCCTAAAGGCTTACAGATGATCCTTATGTGTTTTATCACCATCACAATTATAATTTCCCTTTCATGATGTCTTTGGGATAATAACTCATCCCTATGCTTTTAGCTTTGAAGAATAAGAAAATGGTTTTAGATGAGAAAGGATTTTATATGAAGGGTTTTTTTGTATTCTAAGATAAAAGATTTCTCCAAAAAGGAAAATAAATAAAGACAAAACTAGAAGGTTAAAGTATGTTGCAAAAATACTGTCGGAGTTGAAACTTAAAGACAAATGACATGGATACTAAACTGGTTTTCTAAAGTTATTATAACTCCTAAGGTCAAAACACAACATCATGAAGTTAAACTGCTGTCTGATCCTCTGTTTACAATGAGATTTTCTTAAATATTGATCTGTTCTTAGGAAGATTTAAAAGGCTGGCTAACAGAACAAGGATAATTTTGTATTTTATACTCATACTGAATGAACCATCTAAAATTTGGTGATTGGATTTTTTTTTTTTTTTGACAGAGAGAGAGAGAGAGGGAGAGAGAGAGAGTGAAAATGGGCAAGCCAGGGCCTCCAGCTGCTGCAAACAAACTCCAGATGCGTGCACCCCCTTGTGCATCGGGCTTACATTCTGGGGAATCGAACCTTGGTCCTTTGGCTTTGCAGGCAAATGTCTTAGCCAGTAAGCCATTTCTCCAGCCTCTGGTGATTGTATTTTATCCAAATACTAAACTTGTAATTTTTTTCATTGAGTTATAGTCTTCCACTTGTCAAGTAACCGAGAATTCTATTAAAAGAATTATTTGTTCTCAGGGCATTCCTGCTAAATTACAATTCTTTAAATCTACTTGTAAAATTTGGTCTGTTATGCAAAATCTTTATTGGGCCTATGATCTTCAACCTTTTAGATTAATGATCAAATGAGTCCAAGCCGGCAGGCTTTGCAAGCAAGAGCTTTTATACTCTAAGCCATCTTCCCAGCCCCCTATTAGCTGCTTTTGGTTGGGTGTTTTGTCCCAGAATCAAAAAGATAACATCACCACTGGGATACAGCTAAAGTAGTTATTTTTTAAATCTGAATACCCGCATACATGTGCATGCGTGTGAATGTGGGGTGTCACGGGCCACAGTGCATGTATGGCAGTTCAGAGGATAAGTTCAGGCGTCAGTCTTTGCTTTCCACCTTGTTTGAGGCAGGGTCTCTGTTATTCACTGTGTTCTCCCCCCCCTTAACTGTCCCCTGGGATTCTCCTGTCTCTGTTTCCACCTTGCTTTTGGGATTTACTTGGGTTCCAGGGGAGGAGAGATCTGAACTCAGGTTATCATGCTCACACAAGTACTTTTTAAACACCTTACCCAGCTAGGGCAGTTCTGTAACCTCAGCACTCGGGAGGTGGAGGCCAAAGCATCAAAAGTTCAAGGTCATCCTCAGCTACAATGAAAGCTGGAGGCCAGCTTAGGCTACATACGACCCTTCTAGAGAGTTATTGATCAGGGAGGCCCCTGATGCCCCCAAAATACTCCAGGCTGTTGCCAAGGCTCTTGATTGCCCATCAAAACTTGATGGTAAGACCCTGTTGCAGAAGACTCCACATGTTTGGTTTTCAGGCCACTGAGAAATCAAGCAGGAGCTAAATTGAAAACCTCCTCCTCCTTAGCTGTCAGGATGCTGGAAAGTGCTATGTATCCTATTGGGGGAGAAAAGTCATCAATGGTCTTAACCAGCAGTGGACCCTGAAAACTTCACAGCTGGCCATCTAGGCCAAATGTATCCCACTCCCTGATTCTTTTGCTTACTCTTGGCTTTTCGTCTTTCAATAAGCTCATACGTTTATCTCTTCAAAAACCTAATAAATCTACGTTACAAATGATCCTCTACCAACACCTGCCATCAGGGCTAACTAAGCAGGCAAAAGAAGACGCCTGTTGGACTCTGGACCAGATTGAGATATTTCATAGATGGTCTCTGGAGGAGGCCCCAGGAGACACCACAGCTTTAGAAACAGAATAGAAGAGATCATTTCAGCAACTACATGAAGACACAACTTCTGCCTTTAACTCCCCTAACAAATTAGGGAGAAAAGTCTCTCAAGGGGAAGTTGAGGGAGGCAAGCATAAGAAATAGCCTAGCAACTTGGGACTCCACTTGGTTTGTACTAAACACATAGCCCTTTTCCAAACAATGTACGTAACAACCCGTTAGCAACATGGGACCCTCATCTGCATCAAGCTGCACCTACATTTCATTTCAAACAAAGGCATGTAGTCCCCTTAGTAGTTCCTTAATAATGTCCTATTTCGCTTCAAACATGTTCTAGAATATATCCTAGATTTTGGGCAGCAGGGGGATGATCTGGTCTGGACTGGTTTGGAGAACATGACGCAATGAAACAAACTGTGTCCTGAATGAAATTTTAGGGGTATTCTCCTACTTCCCATCTTATGCCTATGCATAATTGGTCATACATACGATTAAAATCAGATGCATCATGGGAAAAGACATAAGCAGTACAGAAAAGCTTACATAAACCCAAGCCCATCAATCAAAACAGAAAACCTCACCCTACATCCCCTCGGAACCAGCCCCTTCTCACAGACCCCATCAAAAGGAGACCTCTGGCAGTCATCTGCTGCTCTTGGGCAATCTAGATCAAGGAGCCTTCTGCCTCTCTTGGCAGGGTAACCAAAACTTCTGTTTTTGCTTTATTCTCTAATAAAATGCTTTGTTACTTCACTATTTGTGTGAACCTTTTTATGGTTCTCTGAATAAGATCCCAAGACCCTGGAGACACCCAGACAGAGATCACCGGTAACAGGAGATGAAGGAGGAATTCCTATTTATATGCCTTTGGCTCATGTAACTTATTACGATAAGCACACATTGCTTCTATAATAGAAAAGAGTAATAAATAAAACATATAGTTTACAAATTATCTTTTATGAATAAAGATTATCAATCTTGTAGTTTTAGCTACTTTACCTGATCATAAAAAGAAACATTGTGCTAGGCGTGGTGGCACATGCTTTTTATCCCAGAATTTGGGAGGTAGAGGTAGGAGGATTGCTGTGAGCTTGAGGTCAGCCTGAGACTACATAGTGGCTTGCAGGTCAGCCTGAGCTAAAGCAAGATCCTACCTCAAAAAAGAGAAGAAACGAGAGAGAGAGAGAAAGAAAAAAGAAAGAAAGAAAGAAAGAATAAATGAGGGCCGGAGAGATGGCTTAGTGGTTAAGAAGCTTGCCTGTGAAGCCTAAGGACCCATGTTCGACTCTCCAGGTCCCATGTAAGCCAGATGCACAAGGTGATGCAAGCACACACACAAGGTTGGATAAGGTGGCACATGCGTCTGGAGTTCAATTACAGTGGCTGAAGACTCTGGTGCACCGATTCTCTCTCCCTCCCTTGCATAAAAAAAATAAAAAGGCAAGTCTGTTGTACTTGCCTCAAAAAAAAAAAAAAAGAATATAAGAAAAGTTGTAAGCCAGGCATGGTTAGACATGCCTTTAATCCCAGCACTTACTAGGCTAAGGTAGGAGGACTGCAGTGAGTTTGAGGCCAGCCTGGAAGTACAGCATGAGTTCCAGGTCACCCTGGGATAGAGGGAGACCCTGCCTTGAAAAAAAAATTGTCAAGATAGCTTTTTCCAACTCTTTTTGAGCCTTGGTTTTACATGGATGTTGCTTCTGTCAGACTGTTCTTGGGATCTATACCTCTCCCAGAATGCTGACAAACACATTACAGCAATCACTTCCATACCCACAATCAATGCAGGAGCGTGTCCCTGGGTGTATTTCAGCTGGTAATCACTGCCATATTGATCCAGTTCACAAAGAACTCCGTATTCTCATCTTCCGGGACCCTGCCACTCTACAGGTCAATGCTGTCCAGTCCTGTTCTTGTGGGACCTGCCAGTTATTTTCTCATTACTGGGACAAAGTAACTGAGCAGAAGTAGCCTAAGGAAGGAAAGATTACTTTTTGGCTTACAGTTTTTTCTTTATTTTTCTTTAATTGACAACTTCCATAATTATAGACAAACCATGATAATTCCCTTCCCCCTCACTTTCCCTTCCAACTCCATCATATCCCCTCCCCCTCTAAATCAGTCTCTCTTTTATTTTGATGTCATGATCTTGCCCTCCTATTATGATGGTCTTGTGTAGGAAGTGTCAGGCACTGTGAGGTCATGGATATCCAGGCCATTTTGTGCCTGGAGGAGCACGTTGTAAGGAGTCCTACCCTTCCTCTGGCTCTTACATTCTTTCTGCCACCTCTCACGCAATGGACGCTGAGCCTTGGAAGGTGTGATAGAGATGGATAAGTGCTGAACATTCCTTTGTCGCTTCTCAGCACCATGGTGCCTTCTGAGTCATCCCAAGGTCACTGCCACCTGAAAAGAGAAGCTTCTCTAACCAAAAGTGAGAGTAGCATTAATATATGGGTATGAACAGTAAGAGAAATGCTTGCTGGGAAGTTTGGTGAACATAGTATATGCATTTTGCCAGGCATCAGCAGGCATTACAGCCCTAGAGCTCCTGCTTTACCCTGTCATAGGTTTTCAGTATCAGGTATGTATGCCCTCCCATGGAGCGGGCCTCCAGTCCAATTAAAAAGTGGTTGGGCCGGTTGTGGTGGCGCACGCCAGTAGGATGTTGCTAAAGAGGCAGAGGCAGGAGGATCAGGAGTTCGAGGCCAGCCTGGGCTACACATATTTTAGCTTCCGGTGGAGGAGCGGCGACTTAACCTGTACGAGGCAAGATGGAGCTTGAGGCCATGAGCAGATACACCAGCCCAGTCAACCCCGCTGTCTTCCCCCACCTGACCGTGGCATGTTCTTCACTGCATGGTTCTTCGTTTATGAAGTCACCTCCACCAAGTACACACGGGATATCTACAAAGAACTCCTCATCTCCTTGGTGGCTTCACTCTCCATGGGCTTTGGAGTCCTCTTCCTCCTGCTCTGGGTCGGCATCTACGTATGAGCACCCGAAGGTACCCGCCATGCAGCTTCAACAAGTTCCTGATTTTGTAAATTAAAACTTTTTAAAAAATTTTTTTATTTTATTTATTTATTTGAGAGCGACAGACACAGAGAGAAAGACAGATAGAGGGAGAGAGAGAGAATGGGCGCGCCAGGGCTTCCAGCCTCTGCAAACGAACTCCAGACGCGTGGCGCCCCCTTGTGCATCTGGCTAACGTGGGACCTGGGGAACCGAGCCTCGAACCGGGGTCCTTAGGCTTCACAAGCAAGTGCTTAACCACTAAGCCATCTCTCCAGCCCTAAAACTTTTTTTTTACTGTTGCTAGAAGTGTCCCACCTGCTACTTACAATAAAGGCAGATGTGTGACAAAAAAAAAAAAGTGGTTGGTTTCCCCATAATAGACATTTGGTGTATGGTTTGGAGGGTAGAGCCAAGCATGATGAGGAAAGCAAGGTAGGAGGAGAAAGCGGGCAGTATGTTGTCATATAATCAGATAGGAAACAGAAGGAGACATAGCATGTGGACCTGGCCTATAACACCTCAAGGTTCTAACCCCAGAGTGACACACTTCCTTCCATGAGGCTCCACCTCCTGAGAGTTCAACAACCACCAACTGGGAATTAAGTATTCCAGTGCAAGAACATTTTACATTCAAACCACCACATGGGACAAGTGAACAGATTTTTAGACTCTACCTTCTTAATCTCCCCCTGGCTTTCCTGAAAAGTCAATTCTTTTATCATTTAGCCATTGTAAACAGGCAGTAATGTAATGATTGGAATTAAGTGCTTCCAAAATGGTGGGTGGGGGTGGGGAGCAGGAAACTGGATAAACTGGCTCTCTGAGAATGGCTCTCAAGATAAGACTAAAGGCCCTCTGTGAGCCACTTCTGAGCATGCTATGAAACTGGTGACTTTAAAACACACCCCTTACCTTTGATCCAGGGATCAGGAAGCTATACCCACAGTTTATTGCGTCACAGCAGTTTGTTGCCTGTTTATCTCCAGGGAACTGATGGGTCATCAGGCATTGGCACCCTGTTGACAAAACCTTCAATTTCTGTGTTTTTGCTCCAGCAGGAAAGCAGGAGAGACCTAATTCTGTTCTCTTAGTACATTTCATCAAGTGAATCTATTGCAAGATCAGAATCTGGGCTGGAGAGATAGCTTAATGGTTAAGGCACTTGCCTGCAAAGCTTAAGGACCCAGGTTCAATTCCCCAGTACCAGGTAAGCCAGATGCACAAGACAGCACATGTGTCTGGAGTTTGTTTGCACTGGCATGCCCATTCTCTCTCTCTCTCTCTCAAATAAATACATAAAATATTTAAAACAAAAATAAAAGATCAGAATCCTAACCATGTAGGGGTCAGGGGTCAGCTTATGCAGTACAGGAGGACATCTCGAAAGGCACTGGGAATGGGGAAAACTGGTCCACCAGTTTTCCATCTCTCTCCTCTCTCTCTGGCCAGGCTTCCTACTGATGTCAACTCACTAACGAGCGATTTAAAAGCTACAGTTTCCATTTCTCTATCTGTGTTAGGTGATCTCATCCATGGCCATAGTTTCAACCCCCATGAATGCTTTTATTTTTTTTTATTTTTATTTTTAAAAATTATTTATTTATTTATTTGAGAGCAACAGACACAGACAGAAAGACAGATAGAGGGAGAGAGAGAGAATGGGCACGCCAGGGCTTCCAGCCTCTGCAAACGAACTCCAGACGCGTGCGCCCCCTTGTGCATCTGGCTAACGTGGGACCCGGGGAACCGAGCCTCGAACCGGGGTCCTTAGGCTTCACAGGCAAGTGCTTAACTGCTAAGCCATCTCTCCAGCCCCCCATGAATGCTTTTAGACATTAAAATTTAGTTTCCAATGTAGAGCTCCTTCCTCCAAGTGCACAGTGTGTGTGTGTGTGTGTCTCTGTGTGTGTGTGTGTGTGTGTGTGTATATATGTATATGTATATATATATATGTATATATGTATATATGTATATATGTAAATGTATATTTTTTGCTTGTGTGTATATGTGTTTGTAACATGTGTTGGTGTGTATGGTGTATGTATGTGTCTATGCCCTTGTGGAGCCCCACGTGTTGGCTGTGATGGGTGGCACTCACCTGTGGTGGCTGAGCAGAACTTTGGGTGTTCTACTGCATTGCTCTTCTGCCTCTTCTTTTTTTTTTAAAATTATTTATTTATTTATTTGAGAGCGACAGACACAGAGAGAAAGACAGGTAGAGGGAGAGAGAGAGAATGGGCATGCCAGGGCTTCCAGCCTCTGCAAACGAACTCCAGACGCGTGCGCCCCTTTGTGCATCTGGCTAACGTGGGACCTGGGGAACCGAGCCTCGAACCGGGGTCCTTAGGCTTCACAGGCAAGCGCTTAACCGCTAAGCCATCTCTCCAGCCCTCTTCTGCCTATTCTTATTTGAGCTAGAGTCTCTTATTGATAGGGGAGCTTGTTGTTTTTCATGAGCCTGGGCAATTTCTTGGGTTCTCTGCTTCCCTTTGCAGGACTAGGATTCCAGGTGCATGTGGCCGTGCTCAGCTGTTTATATGGGTTCTAAGATTGCAACGAGGGAGGTTTGCAGCACCCCTCAGGCCCTCAGGCTTGTGTAAAAAGCACACTTAACCACTGGACCATCTCTCTGACCCTCAAAAGCATCCTTAAGAGATCAGTTCAGCCTACTGATTGTCCATTATGTATCTAGCCTCAAACCACGGCCTCCATCTGTTCTCTTGCCAAGAAGGGTACCGCCGTGCCTCCATCTACACTAGCCAGAAGTTAAGCCTTCACTATGTCACTTCCTTTTAACAGCCCATTGCTAACCATCATGGATCCCACCCCTAGATTTTTCGCTGCATCTCCTTGTCTCCTACCCTAGTTCAAGTTTCATCCTCTGCAACTGCTGCCGCTGTGGATTGAATTACAGCAGTCATGTTGACGACGGTTCCCTCCTACTCACTTTAACCCATGATGCAGTGCAGTTTGCGCTGCTGGTAGAAATCACCCAACTAAAAGCAGCTTGTGGGAAAAAGAGGTTTATTTTGGCTTACAGGCTCGAGGGGAAGCTCCACAATGGCAGGGGAAAACGATGGCATGAGCAGAGGGTGGACATCACCCCCTGGCCAACATAAGGTGGACAATAGCAATAGGAGGGTGTGGCATGGGGACACTGGCTATTACACCCATAAGCCCACCCCCAATAACACACTGCCTCCAGGAGGCTTTAATTTCCAATTGCCATCAGCTGGGGAGACTAGCATTCAGAATACCTAAGTTTAAGGGGGACACCTGAATCAAACCACCACAGCCCAGTATCCATCTGTTAGCCTAGACCTTTTAAAGATTTGCTCCTAAAACACCATTGCTTGAACCCTTTGCTGATTTCCTGTTTTGGTATGATAAAGACCCAAATCCTGGGCTGGAGAGATGGTTTAGCGGTTAAGCACTTTCCTGTGAAGCCGAACGACACAGGTTCGAGGCTCAATTCCCCAGGACCCACGTGAGCCAGATGCTCAAGGGGGCACACGCATCTGAAGTTCATTTGCAGTGGCTGGAAGCCCTGGCGCATCCATTCTCTCTGTCTACCTGCCTATTTCTGTATATCTCTTTCTCTCTCAAAAAAAAAAAAAAAAGAAAAAAAAAGACCCAAATCCTTAATATGGCTTAAAGCAATCTACACAACGTGGCTTGTCTTCATTGTCAATTTGATTGAATTTAGAAGTTAGAATCACCTGGGTGACACACCTCTGGGTGTCTGAGAGGTTTGACTATGTAGGAAAACCCACCCTGCATGTGGGGAGTCCCAGCCCATAGGCTAGGGTACCAGACACAATAACAGAAAAAAGCGGGGAGCACAAGTATCAGCATTCATCTCTTTCTCTGCTTCCTGATTGTGGACACAGTGTGACCTGCTGCCTCATGCCCCTGCCTCCACAGCTCTTCTTGTCTTCACAACTTCCCTGCCATCATAAACTGCGCCTGGAGCATTGAGCCAAGATAAACCCTTCCTGCCTGCCAAGGCTTTTGTCAGGTGTTTTGTCACAGTACTGAGAAAGACTGGTCCACCTGACCTTTCAGCCTCTAGTTCAGCTAGTCCTGGCCACCCATGGCTACTCACCCTGACACACGGGCCTTTTTCCAGTGATTTTGAATGAGCTCTGCTTACGTCAACTGGTTCACTTTTCACATAAGTTGCTCCCCTTGCCAGGAAGATCCAGCCATCCTTCAGAATATACCTTGTATCACTTCCTAAAAGAGATTTTTTTCCCAGACCCTCAATTCAGTGCTCACGAGTCATTTTCTTACTACCTTAGATTTGTTTATTTATTTTGGTTTTTCTGAGGTAGGGTCTCATTCTAGCCCAGATTGACCTGGAATTCACTCTGTAGTCTCAGAGTGGCCTTGAACTCATGGCGATCTTCCTACCTCTGCATCCTCAGTGCTGGGATTAAAAGCATGTGCCACTATGCTTGGCCCCTTGGTTTCTTCTTCTTTCTCCTCCTCTTCTTCTTCTTTCAGTTTTTTGTTTATTTTTATTTATTTATTTGAGAATGACAGACAGAGAGGGAAAGAGTCAAATAGAGAGAGAGAAAAAATGGGTGTGCCAGGGCCTCCAGCCACTGCAAACAAACTCCAGATGCATGCGCCACCTTGTGCATCTGGATAACGTGGATCCGGGGGAATTGAGCCTCGAACTAGGGCCCTTAGGCTTCACAGGCAAGCACTTAACTGCTAAGCCATCTCTCCAGCCCTCTTCTTTTTTTTCTTTCTTTCGAGGTAGGGTTTCACTTTAGCCCAGAAAGACCTGGAAGTCACTATGTATTCTCAGGGTGGCCTCAAACTCACAGCAATTCTACTACCTCTGCCTCCTGAGTGCTGGGATTAAAGGCATGTGCCACCATGCCCAATTTTTCTTGTTTCTTATGCTTACCACAATTTGATTGGTACTGGGGATCAAACCCAGAGCCTCATGCATGTTAGGTGAACACTCTACCACTAAGCCATATCCCCAGTGTTCACTACAACTTCAATAAAAAAATTGAGGAAAATAATTATGTAGTTAGTTATTCCATGTTTGCCTCTGTGGCTTGAAATGTAAACCTGTATCAGGAACGCTATTTCATCTCTAGTGTCCAGCCTTCTTTATAGTGCCGGGCACCCAGCAGTCACTTAAAACTTAACACTAGTAAGGTAACTGTCCTGAATCTGGGCACCATTGAAAGCTTTCTTTGGGTAGTAAATAACCCATGTAATCCTTGCAATAAGCCTGCAATGTGGGTATTATCATCTTTATTTTACAGATGTAAAAATAGGTACAGAAAAGTGAAGTGAGCTGCTAAGATCACAGAGTGGAAATAAGACTTAAAACCAGCAATTCAGACCCAGTGGCTCTACTTTTGTTGACAATATTTATGGCTGCCTCAGTATTTCTTGACAGGATGCCCATTTAAGTTTTCACTCATTTGAACTGCTGATGAATAACGTCATAGTGTGGAACACTTTGAGAGCAAAGTTTAAGTAACTACGGGGAGGCGGTTGGTCTTGCTGTAGAGCCCAGGCCAGGCTCAAACTTGTAATTCTCCAGCATCAGCCTTGCAAATGCTTACACTGCATGTATGTGCTATGACACCCAGCTAAGATATGTATCCTTTGATATCATTTGTATGGGAAAACTTTAAAAAAAAAATAAGCCAATAAGCGACAATCTGTCCAAAGATAGATACTGGTACTCTTCAAGGTCTTCATACTTCTAAATTGGAGAGGTGTCTCAGTGCTTAAATGAGCTTATTTCCAAGGTCTCCATACTTTGTAGGATCATAAAAATTTAGAGAAATATGCTTAAGAACATACACGCATATATATTTGCTACTACTTTAAAAGATCTTTCTGTGCATTAATCTAAAAACAGAATGACCATTCAGTCCTATGTTTCACCTTTCTATTAAACAATAGAACTACCTTCTTATTGTTATTGACAATTTTCATTCCTAAAGATAATGCAACTTGACCATAATCCCCTCCCAATACCTACTCCCCCCCCACCACCCATTGCCCTTCATAGAACAACTCATTCTTTCCAACATGTGACATTTTTTCCTGCCTTCTTCCATCATCTATGTAAAAATGTTGATGAGTTCATTCTTATGGAGATCTTGTGACCTCTCAGCTGGTATGAGGTCAGGAGGTCATAGTCACTTCATGTCTGGAAGCTAGTGTCCCAAAGTGCTCCTCCCCAGCCTCTGACCCTTATATTTTTGTTGCCTACTCTTCCACCAATGTTTCCCAAGACTTGGAGGGGATGGTACAGAGGTCTCAATTAGCCCCGAGCACTGAACCTTTACTTATTCTAAGCATTTAGGTAAGTTTTGAGTGTCCCTAGTAATCACTACCATCTGCACGAAGAAGCTTCTCTGACCAAGAAGACAATTTTATGGGCACAGAATATCCATTCAGTCAGTCATCAAGTAGTGGCTGCCCCCCGGGAGCATTCATAATTATAATTAAAAATAGAGATAGCCGGGCGTGGTGGCGCATGCCTTTAATCCCAGCACTCGGGAGGCAGAGGTAGGAGGATCACTGTGAGTTCGAGGCCACCCTGAGACTACATAGTGAATTCCAGGTCAGCCTGAGCCAGAGTGAGACCCTACCTCGAAAAACAAAAAAACAAAAACAAAAACAAAAAAAAAATAGAGATAGAGAGAAGAGAGACAGACAAAGAGAATAGGTATGCCAGGGCCTCCAGCTGCTGCAAATGAACTCTGGATGCCGGCGCCACTTTGTTCATTTGGATTTTTATGTGGATACTGGGGAGTTGAACCTGGATCATTAGGCTTTGCAGGCAAGTGCCTTAACCACTGAGCAATCTCTCCAGCCCCATAATTATAATTTTTTGGGGCAGGTTTCAGTACATGAAATGGGTCTGTTCCATGCAACCGGTCTGAGATCCAATCAGAAAGCAGTTGTTTACCCCTATACCAGCCAGGTCACTATTGTATCAGTGGGTAATTCATGGCTGGCTAGTCAGCTATGTAGCATACAGGGTTTTACAAGCAGTTGGGTAAGTTTGTTGATGGATTTTCTCAGCCATCAGCCTGCATGGTGCCCTCCAGCACTACACTAGCTAGCTCAGTTCCAGCTTGAGTTTTCATGGCTCTGCTATCCACATATTCATTGTCTTCAGGAATAGTTTTTTTAATTAAATAAATGCCATGCTTTATTTTTAGTACAATTAAAATTAAGTTAAACATGTAAAATTAAAAGTTGAATTTGATAGCTCGGCAATAGGATACTCTAATGTATAAACATGAAACAATGATTGAGTCAGATATACTGCATGGTTCACCCAACTTTGTATTCTGTGGTAACATTACAACACTCCCTACTGAGAAGAAACTCCCCCTGACCCTGAATAAACAGATGTTCATTTTCCAGTACGAGTCTCGAAAGCATCTAATCAGAAACCCAGAGGCTACAGAGAACTCAACACTAAACCAGACTGCTAACAGACCTGCAAAGGCTCAGAGAACATTGTAGAAGAGAGGGTGAGAAGACTGTAAGAGCCATGGGTTGGGTAGAAATATCCTGAGGCACAGCCCCCACCCCCAGACTGACTGAGACCTTAACTATCCAACAGTGAACACCAATAACCCCACTGAGGACAGCCCTCAGGGAAAGTATGATGGGGGAATGAGAATATATGATTATAACCTTTGTAAAAAAAAAAAAAAGAGTAATAAAAAGATTCTCCAATTCTAGAAAAGAATTAAACCAAAATTTAAGTGGGTTTGCCAGAGACTTGGATTCCTGTGTAGGTGTGGGTTGAGGCAGGGCCAGGAGTTTAACTATCTCCCTATTGTAATTTTTAGAAACAAACTAGATTCATGTCAGTAATTTCCTAGGAGCTGGTGTTCTGTGAGGAAGAGTTTTACATTCAAGAGATTAGCCCACATTGGAAAAAAAGACAGCATTTTTACTCCATGGTCTTGGAAAAGCTGGAGATCTACCCATAGAAGAAAAAATCTAGACTCTTATCTCTCATCCTGTACCAGAATCACCTCTAAATGGATCAAGGACCTTAATATTAGATCTGAAACTCTTCAATGGTGTAGGAAAACATAGGAAGAATATTTTGAGATGTAGGCATTGGAAAGGACTTTCTGAATAAGACCCTAGTTGCCCAGGAACTAAGGCAAACAATCAACAAATGGATCTTAGGAAATGAAAGGTCCTCTGTGCAGCTGAGGAACTGCCAAGTGAGTCAAGAGGCAACTTAAAGAATGGGAGGGTTGGACAGCTGGCTCAGCAGTTAAGGTGCTTACCTGCAAAATATAATGACCAGCACCCACATAAACCCAGATACACAAAGCGACACATGCGTCTGGAGTTCATTTGCAGTGGCTAGAGGCCCTGGAGCGCCCATTCTCTCTCTGTTTGTCTTTCTTCTCTCTCTCTGCTTTTATTTATTTACAGGCAGAGAGAGAGAAAGACAGAGAGACAGACAGACAGACAGACACACACACACAAACACACACACACACACACACACACACACACACACACATGCACACAGAGAATGGGCACGCCAGGGCCTCTAGCCACTGCAAACAAACTCCAGAAGCATGTGCCCCTTGTGCATCTGGTTTACGTGGATCCTAGGGAATTGAACCTTGGTCCTTTGGCTTCACAGGCAAACACCTTAACTGCTAAGCCATTTCTTCAGCCCTAAAAAATATTTTTTTTTACAAAAGAATGGGAAAAAATCTTCACTAGTTATACATCTGACAGAGGAGTCATATTTAGAAAATGCAAAGAGCTCAAAAAACTAAACAATCAAAAAGCAAACAACTCAATCATAAAGTATGCTATGGAACTGAAACAAGAGTTCTTAAAAGAGGCACAAATGACTAATAAATATTTTAAAATGTTCATTATCTTTAGCCATCAGAGAAATGCAAAGTAAAACTACTTTGAGATTTTATCTAACTCCAGTCAGAATGGTGATTATTAAAAAAAACCCAAATGATGGGCTGGAGAGATGTCTTAGCAGCTAAGGCACTTACCTGGGTAGCCTAAGGACCCAGGTTCAATTCCCCAGTGACAACATAAAGCCAGATACACAAGTGTTGGCACATGTGTTTGGAGTTTGTTTGCAGTGGCTGGAGGCCCTGGCATACCCATTCTCTCTCTCTCTCTTTTTCTTGAATAAGTAAATCAATAAAATATTTTTAAAAAGCCAAATGACAACAAATGCTGGTGAGAATGTGGGGAAATTTACTATTGGTGGGAGTGGTGAAACTGGAGAAGCCATTATGGAAACTAGTGTGGAGATTCTTCAAAGAGCTAAAAACCTATCTACCATTTGACCCAGCTGCACTATCTCTGGGCAGATGCCCTGAGGACACTATACTTTATTATAGGGATACTTGCTCATCCATGCTTATTGCTGCTCTAGTCACAAATAGCTAGGAATTGGAATCAGCCCAGATGCCCATCAACTGATGAATGGATGATGGAGATGTGGCAATACACACAGTGGAGTTTGATTCAGCTGTAAAATAAAATGAAATTCATAGAAGTTAATTGCATTTTAAATTGTTACCATTGATCACCGTGGGCTGTCATTTCAGGGTGGCTTTTGGAAGAGCAGAAAGGCACAGACTGTAAAACTGGGCAACTTCCCCCTCCTTCCTAGTTTAGCTCTACTACTGAAAATACTGCTCTCGTGTATTCTCGGTTCCAAATTTAACAACAAAAGTAACACTTGCCAATGGCGATGAAGTTGTTCTGAGTAGTGTGATGATGTTGGTGATGTCCTTTGAACTGCTGGAAGAAGAGCACTAGGAAATACGAAGCGCACACTGCTTAAACAGTTCACTATTTTCTGAGGACTAGATGATTCCAAACCACTGACTGAGTCATCATTAATACAATGTCCTAAAATAGTAATGGGGAATGTATTAGTTACTTAACCTGTTACTGTGACCAAATGGCTGACAAAAGCAGCTTAAGGAGAAAGAAATACTTAGTCTGGTTTAAAGCCTAAGGGGATATGGTCCATCTTGGCTGGGAAGGGCGTGATGGCAGGAGCTGGAGGTGGCTGGTCACACTGTATCTGCACTCAGGGAACAGAGAGCAATGCATGCTGGTGCTCAGGTAGCTTTCTCCATGTGAGATGTGCAGAATGCTCTGCTCACGGAATGGTGCTGTCTGCATTTTAGGGGTGGGTCTTCCTACCTCAGATAACCTAGTCTAGAAGAGCCTTCACCAGCAGGCCCAGAGGTTTGTTTCCATGGTGATGCTAAATCCTGTCAAATTGACAACTGAGATTAACCATCACGGGAGAGTAATCCCAAGATGCTTCATGTGTTTTTGAGAATATTAGCTATTTACATTCTTTTTTATATCTAAATATTTATTTATTTATTTGGACAGAGAGAAAGAGACAGAAAGAGGGAGGGGGGGGAGAGAAAAAGAGAGGGGAAATGCCCATGAGCTTGGGCATGCCAGGGTCTCCTGCCACTGTAAATGAACTCCAGATGTATGCACCACTTAGTGCATCTGGCTTTATGCGGGTACTGGGCCATCAGGATTTGCAAACAAGTGCCTTTTGCTAACCCATCTCTCTCCAGCCCTTTTTACATTCTTACAGTGTTTAAGAATATACCCATATGGCTTTTGGAGCAACACTGTAAAGAAATATTTGATTCCAACTAGTATACAACCTAGATGTGAAGAGGTTTCCTAATGATATGGTTTGGGATCTGGAATCTACCAAGTTCACGCTTTCCATTAAACCATGGCAAATGGGCAATCACTGTTCTAATGGTGAGTGATTGGGAACTTCCTTTGCATGCTGTCCTGTGAATTGGCTGTGTGCACACTGAAGATTTCATTGCTTTCTCTTTTTTTTTCAAATTTAAAAATTTTTTATTTTACTTATTAGAGGGAGAGAAAGAGGTGCAAATAGAGAAAGAGAGCAAGAATGGGTGTGCCAGGGCCTCTAGCTGCTGCAAACGAACTCCAGATGCATGTGCCACCTTGTGCATCTGGCTTACGTGGGTCCTGGGAAATCAAACCTGGGTCCTTTGGCTTTGCAGGCAAGTAGTTTAGCCATTAACCCATCCCCCCTGCCTTTTTATCATTTTTATTTTATTAATTAAAGAGAGAGAGAGAGAGAATGGGTCTACTGCTTTCTGATAAAATAAGTGTCTCTCCAGTTACGAAGGGTTCATTTTAGCGAAGGCTAGCTTGCACCAGGAGGAGTTCTGAGGCAGGCAAAAAGTTAGAATTCAGGTCTGGGGAGATGGCTTAGCAATTAAAGGTCCTTGCTAACTGGCTTGGGTTCAATTCTCTAGCACCCGCATAAAGCGGGATGCAAAGTGGCTCATACATCTGTGCATGCATACATGTACACTCTTTCTCTCTCTCAAATAAATTAAGATTAAAAAAAATACATGCTTACCTGTTTAAGGGCTGGAGAGATGGCTTCACAGTTAAAGTGTTTGTTTGCAAAGCCAGATGACCCTGGTTTGATTCCCCGGGATCCACGCACAAGGGGGTGCATGCATCTGGAGTTTGCAGTGGCTGGAGGGCCTGGTGCACCCATTCTCTCTCTCTCTCTCTCCCTCCCTGCCCCCTTCTTTCTCTCAAGTAAATAAATAATTTTTAAAACATGTTTTAAATGATTTTTTTTTTTTGAGGTAGGGTCTTGCTCTAGCCCAGGCTGGCCTAGAACTCATAGTGATCCTCCTTACTTTAGCCTTCTGAGTGCTGGGATTAAAGGTGTATGCACCTGGCTAAAGTTGGAATTTTTGAGGACTTTTGAGCTATTGATTCACAACTAAATATATGTACAGTACTATTCTGTGGACTAATTATCAATCAAAACCTTTTTTTTTTTCCCTTGGTAAACAAAAACCCTGTATTATTTTCTTGTTGCTGAGGTCAAATACTGAACTTCAAGAAGCAGGTTACGGGAGGAAGGGGTTCCTTTGCTTATACTTCTAGGGAATACAGTCTGAAGTGGAGGGATAAGGCATGGTGGCAGGAAGAGGGACCAGCAGGTCACATCACATCCATACTCAGGAAGCAGAGAGCAAGGATGCTTATCTTGTTTTCCTCCTTTTTTAATTCAGTCCGGGAGCCCAGCCTACAAAATGGTGCCAACAGTTAAGGTGAGTCTTGCCATCCCAATTAATATAACCTAGAAAGTTTCTCATAGACATGCCTAGAAATTTGTCTCATGATTCTAGGTCACCTGTCAAGTTGACAACATCAGCCATCACAGACTGCTTTCACCTACTGAATGATTTTTGTATTTTCCTTCAATGAGATGCCAGGGATAGAGAAATAGCTCAGTGGTTAAGAACACTTCCTGTGCAAGCATGGGGACCGAGGGGGACTCAGACTGTTGAGTTCAATTTGAAAGAACCCACATAAAGAGCTGGGCAGGGACATGCGTGTCTATCACCCCAATCCTGTAAGGAGAATCACTGGGGCTTGCAAAACCACCAAAAGCTCTGAAATGACTTGAAGAGACTCCATCTCAAGGAAACAAACGTATAAACAAAGGTTGGGGGCGAGGCACCAAATGTTTGTTACCCAACATTCTCTTCTGGATTTTGTTTGTGGACAAGGGTCCACATCAGCACACATAGGTGCATATACCACAGACATACCACATCATATCTACTACACATACATGTACAATGTAAAAACTTTGCCATTTCAAAATAATTTTGTGAATAAAAAGAATTTGAAGTAAAAGTCAATTTAGAATTTGTGTCTCAAAATATCTAAGTGCTTGCATCTTTCCAAGGTCTTCATGACAGATGTGTGCTTTTGGGGTCATACCATCTCTTGTGAACTCTCCTTGAATGGGTTCTGATACCTGGATCACTCACAAAAGCGTGGGCTTTGTCTAGACCATGACTTCTTTTGTCTTTCTTTCCTTCTTTTTTTTTTTTTTGAGGCAGGATCTTACTGTAGCCCAGGCTGATCTGAAACTTGCTCTGTTGCCTAAACTGGTCTCAAACTCATGGAAATCCTCCTATGTCAGCCTCTTTTTTTTTTTTTTTTTTTTTTTTTTTTTGGTTTTTCAAGGTAGGGTCTCACTCTAGCCCAGGCTGACCTGGAATTCACTATGTAGTCTCAGGGTAGCCTTGAACTCACCATGATTTTCCTACCTCTGCCTCCTGAGTGCTGGGATTAAAGGCATACGCCACCATGCCCGGCTTATGTCAGCCCCTTAAAGGCATGTACCACTGTACAAGCTTTAGACCACATCTTTCTTTTTTCCTTCCTTCCTTCCTTCCTTCCTTCCTTCCTTCCTTCCTTCCTTCCTTCCTTCCTTCCTTCCTTTCTTTTTTTTGTTTTGTTTAAAAAAGAGACAGACAGAATATGGGCATGTCAAGACCTGTCACCACTGCGAAAGAACTCCAGACACAAGTGTCACCTTGTGCATCTGGCTTTACATGGGCACTGGAGAATTGAACCTGAGCCCACAGGCTTTACAAACAAGGGCCTTTCATCGTTGAACCATGTCCCCGACCACAGCTTCTTAAATTGTGGGTTGCAACTTCATATGAGGTCATGTAACTGAATGTAGGGGTTGCAAAAAACATTTGCCAACAATACAATAAATGTAAGAGCCAAAGGATGGGGAGGGGTGCTGTAGAACACTGTTTTCCAGACACAAAGTGGCCATTGCATTCTTTGCCTCATAGCCATTGTCTATATCTGCACACGATCTGCATAATCCTGGGCCCACCAACAAGTTGCCATGGATGATAAAAGAGACAAAGATACCCAGTTTGAGAGGTGTTTAGCAGTTAAGGTACTTGCCAGCAAAGCCAAATGACCCAGGTTCAGTTCCCCAGTATCCACCTAAAGCTGGATGCATAAGGTGGCACATGCTTCTAGGGCTCATTTGGAGTGGCTAGAGGTCCTGACATACCCATTTTCTTTATCTGCCTCTTTCTACACCCCTCAAATAAATAAAAAAAAAAAATTTAAAAATACATGAAAGTAGAAAAGGAAATGGAAAGAAGAGGGGCTTCAGTGGAAGGGGATTGGGAAGAGGAGACAAAGAAGGGTGGTGAGGGGGATCATGAACATTTTTCCAATAAAGTTTTCTAGTTTAATATAAGAAGTTAGCTGGGTGTTGTGGCGCACGCCTTTAATCCCAGCATTTAGGAGGCAGAGGTAGGAGGATTGCCGAGTGTTTGAGGCCACCCTGAGACTTCATAGTGAATTCCAGGTCAGCCTGAGCTAGAGTGAGACCCTACCTCAAAACCCAGCCCCCCCCCCCAAAAAAAAACCAGGAAAGCTGTAACCAACTTGAAAACAAAGTATAATTTTCAAAGAAAGAAGAGCTATAAGTTTTAAAACTCCTCCTCCCCCCTTTTCTCTCTCTCTCTCTGTTTTTTTTTTTTTTTTTGAGGTAGGGCCTCCCTCTTGCTCAAGATGACCTGGAATTCACTATGTAGTTTCAGGCTGGGCCTCTAACTCACAACTCACAGTGATCCTCCTCCTACCTTGGCCTCCCAAGTGCTGAGATAAAAGGTGTGCACCACCACACCCAGAATCCTTTCCTTTTTATGTCATGAAATTTACCAACAGTTTAAGATTTTTTGTTTTTTTTTTCAAGGTAGGGTCTCACTCTAGCTCAGGGTGACCTGGAATTCACTATGTAGTCTCAGGGTGGCCTTGAACTCACCAGGATCCACTTACTTCTGCCTCCCACCACGCCTGGCCAGTTTAACATTTTTAAGTGTTCAATGACAAAACATTAATTTACAATCAGGTGGTAATGAATTTGAGATATTTCTGACAGTGCACATCCATGTTGCATCCCGTGACTTAGTTGCGGCCTTAATTAATGCGTTCACAACATACACATTTGCATGGACATGCCACTTCCACACATAATGTCATCAAATGTTCTCTAAAAATTTGAGACAATTAATTCTTTGCTATGATTTTCAGTGTTTTTACTGTAATGCATTTTTCTACTTTCATAGAGACATTATGGCTTAATTACAGAAAACAAAGATTTAAAATATTTCCCCACCTTCATTCCTCAGCATGTAAGTATGAAATTAGTATATCTTTGGATTGTGCTATGTTAGAATGTTTGATACTAAAAAGTGCTGCTTAGGCTGCTGATGATTTCATAAAAAAATTCCCAAACAATTGCCCCTCCCCGCCTCCAAGGTAAGGACTTGCACTAGCCCAGGGTGACCTGGAATTCACTATGTAGTTCTCTGGGTGGACTGGAATTCACAGCCATCCTCCTACCTCTGCCTCCCTAGTGCTGGGATTAAAGGCGCGCGCCAGCACACCCGGTTTCCAACAATTTTTGAAATGCTCTCAAACATTTTTCTGCCATTTTGTATTATGTATTTTTGAAAAATGGTGGTCTGATGAAATAAATATATTGATCAACTCCGAAAAGCATTGAAGTCTCCATGGTATCACTCAGCCAAGACTAAATTCTTTATGTAAAAGCATCTCATTAGTATGCAAAATTGCTTTAATCTTTAATAAATGGTAAAATTATATATGCCAGAGAATTATAAGCTTCTAGATCTGCTTAGAAAATAAAAAATTCTTTAATTTTTTAAAGTTAGCATACAAAGTAACGGGGTCCTTCATGAAAATAAAATTCTTTATGATTTATTATCAGTCATGTTATATTTGTATTCATAAGTGTTATTCTAGATACCAAAGGCAGCATAAAAATTTCTGATGAAATTCTGGAGAAAGTGAGAAGTTTAAGAAGCCCATTTGTTTCATTTATTTTCTAGGGCAGTCTGGGCTGCTCCTTCATGGCAAGCGCATCATTATTCTTTGTTTCGCGCTTCTTCCTAGAGTTTTTAAATTAAAACGGGACCACAATATAATAAAGGTTTTATTTATAGCACATTGATTTGTTCCTCTTGATATTCCTGTCCCTGGATGCCCTGAGCAATGAGTTGAAGATTGTCAGCAAGTTTGCTGCCGGCATTTTCCACCCCAAACCCCCCATTTAGTTCAGTTTACTACAGGCTATCTTCTTAAGCGGTGAGGCTGAAATTCTGTTTCTAGAACGTGACAACTGTTTTGCTTTGGGTCTGACACGAATCAAAACTGAATAGACTACATCAATGCTGTAGGGCGAGACAGTTTTTCTATTTGATTTCTTCTGCCTTGTCGAATGTGCCCGTTTGTTTTTTTCATTGCGGGAGCGAACTAGGGAAGAGAAGAGGCTTCCCGGGACCACCGAGGAGCAGCTGCAGAGGGCGGAAGGAATCCCAGCCCATGGCACGCCAGGCCTCTCGTCCCACAGGACCGATTTTACATATCTGACAAGGGGCTTCCCGGAAACCCTCAAAAGCCTTTTCCTTTTCTTCTTTCTTTTTAATGCGGACAAGACGTTTTGTTTTTCTTTCTTTCTTTCTTTATTTTTTTGAAAGCCAAAAAGCAGCTTCAGCCGCTCCACCCACTCGCCTCCAACGGACCTCCGTCTCCTTCCTGGCTGCCAGCAAGCCGCAACTACAACTCCCAGCAGGCAACGCGTGAGGCTCCGCCCTCGCTGAGCATGCTGGGAGTCGTGGTGCAGGGCGCTTCTTCGATGGCGCTTTTTATTATCAATCCCACTTGGAACACAGTGATAAGCCACTGTAGTAGGAAACCCTGCCCCCACCCCACCACCACTGTACACTCGAAGTTCGTCGCCACCGAGAACTGCGCGAAGGCCCCGTGCGGCGCACCATACAGCGTCCGTCACTCAACGCTCAGCCCCGCCCCCCTCCGCTCATTACCGTTCCCTTGACAGCCGGGCAGCGCCCAGAGCGGCGGCGAGATTCCCGCCCCCCCCCCCCCCCCCCCCCCCCCGGCCACTCCCGAAGTGCGCAGGCGCACCAGCTCAAGAACCTAGTAGGGCAAACCTCGAGGGCGGGCACGCGCACGTAGGCACGCCGAACCCGTCACGTGGTGCGCCAAAGGATTCGCAGTGCGCGTGGCCGCGGCGGCTGGCGTGGGGTTGAGTCAGTTGTGACACCCGGAGCTGCTGAGCCGGCTGGGAGCCCGCGGCACGTCGGCAGGCTGGAGACTCGGGAGTCGCGCGAGTCAGCCCTGGCCTTGTCTTAGAGCTCCGCCGAGCCGGGCGCCGTCACCGTCTCCCGCCCCCGCCAGCGAACCGCCGCCGCCACCGCCGCCGCCGCCACCACCGCGGGCGCGCCCCCGCTCTGCGCTGTCTCCGATGGCGTCCGCCTCCGGGGCCATGGCGAAGCACGAGCAGATCCTGGTCCTCGACCCTCCCACAGACCTCAAATTCAAAGGTGAGCTCATGGAGGACGCTGCCTGGGCTGGCCGGAGCCCGGAGTCGGGGCGGGGTGCTGGCGGGAGCGGGGGTCTGCGGGCCCCTCCCCCACGCCGGCCTCGCCGCGTCTCTCGGGCCCGCGCGTCCTCGCCGCCCGCGCCCCGGTGCGGGTCTCCGCTGCGGCCGCGGAGGAGGAGGAGGAGGAGGAGGAAGGCGAGGAGGCGGCCCGGGGCGTCGTGGAGGGGCTCGGCCCGGGCGCCGCCGCCGCCGCCATCTTGCGGCCCGCGGGGGTGCCGAGGGGGCCCGCCCGCCCGCCCGCCTGCCCTGGTCGCGTCCCGCCGCGCGTCCTTGCAGCGGGGCCGCAGCGGCGAGCGTTCCCCGGGCTGGGCGGGCGGAGACGCGGGCGGTGGCTGGGCGAGCGTGACTTGCGGGCCCGCGGCGCGCAGGGGTCTTGGAGGTGACCAATGCGACTGTCGCCCCCTCCCACGGCGGCGGCGGCGGCGCGGGGCGGGCAGTGGACGGCCCCCACTGGTGGGGCGGTCTCGGCCTTGGGTCCACCGGCCCCGGGCGGAGCGGCGGTCAGGTGGCCGAGCGCGGGCTGGCGGAGACGCCCGGGCTGCACACACCGTCTGCTGGGACTGACCCCGGGAGTTGGCTCTGTCCCAAGCGCGGGCGGGCTGGCGGGCGGGCGGGCGGGCGGAGAGCTGTGCGTCAGTCTCGGCGTGGAAGGTTGGAGGGAAAATGTTAGTGGGTCTCCGGGTGCCAGGGCGGCTCGTCGCCTTCTGCGTAGAAGGGCACCTGGGGTTTGCTTAGTTCTGCGGGTCACCCGTCTCTCTGGGTGGAGATCTCCGGTGTTGAACCTCTGCGTGTCGTGCGTGCCGATGAAAGTGCCATTCAGCCCTGGAACTCTTCTTAATTTTTGGATTGTGGATTGAGATAGGTTCAGTGGGCCTGTTGGAATCCAGAGGTCGTTTGTTTCCCGGTGTTAAGGAAGAAAGTTAAACAGAACAAGCTAAACAGAAAATATACTCCTTTCTGTCTTGACTGAAGTGTCTAGTAAATCTCCCTTTTGAAAGCTAAAACCTTGTCATTTGACTTTAGGAACTGGTGAGAACAGTTTTCACGAGGTGCTTAGCAATCCAGCTCCAAGAGAGAAATAAGTCTGTTATCCTTGTATGTGGTTGAGTCCAAAAGAAAACATCTAGAGAATAATTTAGGGCTGGAGAGATTGCTCAAAGGTTGTTGCCTGCAAAGCCTAGAGATCCGGGTTCGACTCCCCAAGAGCCGCATAAAGCCAGCTGCAAAGTGACACATGTGTCTGGAGTTCATTTGCAGTGGCTAGAGGCCATGGGAAGCCCATCTTCTATTTGTTTTTCTCTCTCTCCCCCCCCCCCCTCACTGCTTGCAAATTTTTTAAAAATTCATTTTGGCATTTTGCTAATAATACTTACTTTTCAGGCATTTCGATACTTTTGTACATTTCTACAAATGAAAACATAAGTGAACTGCTTGTTAGAGCAGGATTTGCTTTTAAGGCAATTCTAAAATGCTTGGAAGCCAAGATTGGTAACCCACACGAGTAATTCCAGCTCTTAGGAGGCTGAGGCAGGACGAATAGCAAATATGAAGCCAGCCTGAGTTGATACATAGCGAATGTCACACACATTTTGAGGTGTAGTGAGTGAACTTTGTTGGAGCAAATTTCTGTGTTGCATGATTTTTTTTTTCATAGTTTTAATTGGGTGGTGCTTTGTGAAGACATGTAGGTATTTGTATACTGTGGCTCACATTATTTAAGTTGAAGGAATTCCATAAACTTATGGGTCTGGGCTTTTAAAATTTTTATTTATTTATTTTTTGAGAGTAGTTTGTTTTTACCTTTTGACTGGGAGCATAGAGATTTTCTGTGCTGCATAACTACCTGTGTATTACCATTATTGACTTAAAACCTTTGAAATTATAGGCCAGGAAATGCCTACTTGAAAGATTTCTTCCTGGAGAAATTGTAATGTTGCCAAAATGAGAAACTTAATAATAGTAGAGAAGTAAGTTAAAACAAAAGACCAACCCTCCAGAGTAACTTATGAGACAGGGCTGGAGAGATGGCTTAGTGGTTAAGGCATTTGCCTTTGAAACCTAAGCACCCAGGTTCGATTCCCCAGTACCATGTAAGTCAGATGCACTAGGTGACACATGCAACTGGAATTCATTTGCAGTGGATGGAGGCCCTGGTGTGCCATTTCTCTCTCCAATTAAAAAAAAATAGCTACAAAGTTGAAATATCCATGCATTTCACTCATTTTGTGTGTTGAAGAAATATAGCTATAATGATTCAACAGGTTCTTGTGTTAGTAATGCAAGCAAAGAATAACTGACGGAGACAAAAAAAGGCTTACATTTTTTTTTTTTTTTTTGAGGTAGGGTCTCACTCTAGCTCAGGCTGACTTGGAATTCACTCTTATTCTCTGGGTGGCCTTGAACTCAGTGATTCTCCTACCTCTGCCTCCCCCAGTGCTGGGATTAAAGGCGTGTGCCACCACGCCATGCTAAAAAGGCTAATGACATAATGGAGGCAGTAGTAGCATGTCTGAGGGAAGAAGCCCTTTTCGCTTTTCTCCCTGCTCCCCTTTACCAGTCTTCATGGGAAAGGTTTCTATTTCATTGGCTCAGGAAAGTTGTACAAAGGGAGTGGTTGAGTAAACAGGAAGTGTGAAAATCCATGGCGGATACTGAATGACAATGTCATTCCAAGGCTTCTTTTTAAAAGTGGAGGTGTGGAAAAAATTGGGAGAGAGGGGATAGTATCAAATAAAAGGTGATATTTGATCTTTTATTTTTTATTTTTATTTTTTTTTGGTTTTTCGAGGTAGGGTCTCACTCTAGCCCAGGCTGACCTGGAATTCACTATGTAGTCTCAGGGTGGCCTCAAACTCACAACGATCCTCCTACCTCTGCCTCCCGAGTGCTGGGATTAAAGGCGTGCGCCACCACGCCCGGCTGATATTTGATCTTTTAATTCCTTCTTAATGTTACTCTGTTAGTCTAAGGGGGTGTGGCACAGTGGAAACCTTATTTTTAAATGCACAGCTCTATACTAATTGGGGAGATTCGTTTATAATCCAGCTTTGGTTGACTGTCAAAAATCATTTAACTGATTTTCTTTTAATTGCCTGTAACTTTCATTTAACTGCAGGTCTGTGATAGGTTAGTTTTACAAAGTTCTGTTGTCATTTGGTAGGTTTACTTCTATTGTTTGGATTCTGTATTTGACTGAGATTGTTTAATTAGAGTGACACTTTTAAAAACATTCTGAGGTTTGGGGATGGAGAGATGACTTAAGGGTTAAGGTGCTTGCCTGTGTAGCCTAAGAATGCATGTTCAACTCTCCAGGTCCCATCTAGCCAGAGGTAGTGATGCAAGCATGCAATGTTGCAAATATGTACAAGGGGGTACCCATGTCGAGTTCATTCACAGTGGCTGAAAAGGCCCTGGTGCCCATTATCTCTCCTCATCATATCACTGTTTATTTATTTATTTTGGTTTTTCAAGGTAGGGTTTCACTCTAGTCCAGGCTGACCTGGAATTCACTGTGTAGTCTTAGGGTGACCTTGAACTCATTGCAATCCTCCTATCTCTGCCTCCCAAGTGCTGGGATTAAAAGCTTGTACCATGCCTGGCTCTCTCTCCAAAAATAAATAAATAAATAAATAAATAAATAAATAAATAGCATTCTGAGGTTAGATGGTTTTTCTTTAAGTTGCATAATGTGAACTTTGAGATGATTAATTCTGCACAGTTTTGGAGAAGTAGGTATATTTTCTGTATGCCTTAATTGTTCAGTAACAAATTAACTATTTTATCTTAATATACAGAAGTGCTTTTACATCCACCTTTTCTTTAAATTCTGTTGTTTAAATCCTAGCAATATGGCCAAGAATTGAGATTTGAAATTTGATCTTTTATGGGAAAAGCAATTTTTTTGTCTTTAAAATTTTGTGCATTACAACATTTCTTCCTTAGTATTGTGTAACATTTTATTTTTATTGCTCATTAACAATATTGGAGGGAAGTTGGAAGAAGAAAGTTTAGCAAACACTGAAATAAATTACATATGTATTCTGTCAGTGGTCAGGGAGAGGAGGCACTGGCCAGAATCATTATGCTGTTGAAGGTGGCCCAAAATAGTACAAAGCTTTAAGAAAAAAAAAAAGTTCTGAGGAGTGAAGGGACCTGTGGTGTTATAGCAATGAGTATATCTTTATGATAACTTTTTTTTGGGGGGGGGGTGGATCTCAGGTAGCCCAGGCTGACCTTGAACTATATAGTAATGTAAATAAGATGACATTGGAAAAAATTTGAATACTTTATAATTTGTTTATTTGAGAGAGAAAGAAGCAGAAAGAAAGAGTGAATATCAACACGCTAGGGCCTCCTGCCACTGCAAATGAATTCCAGAACATGCGCTACTATGTGCATCTGGTTTTATGCGGGTACTGGGGAATTGAACCCCTGTCGTCAGGCTTTGTAAGGAAAAGCCTGTAAGCAAGCACCCTTAACCACTGAGCCATCTTCAGGCTACCCCTGCCCCCCCCCCCCCCAAAGACAAGATCTGGTGCCCTCCAGGCTGGTCTCAAACTCATGTTGTATGACCTTGAATTCCTTATCTTTCTCCTTTATTTCCCAAGTGCTTGGGGTTACAGGCTTGTCCACTTGACCTTGAGTCCTTGGTTAACCTTTCTACATTTAGCAAATGTCGGGATTATGAGCATATGGCACCCCTTCCTCCCAGCATGAAGAGCATGCCTCTAAAAAGATGCACATATGCTGATGTGGAATACTTAGTCTTCTGGATAGTAAGCATATTCTTAGGTAGTTCCAGAAGCTCCTCATATTCCACATTGGTAAAACCAAACTTGTGGTTTGCCTGTCCCCTCCAACCACCCTAAAATAAAATCATTTTATTCTAGCCCATAAAAGTGGTACCTGATTGTGCATCCTGGGGCCTGTAGGCTGCATCCCAGGGTAGCTATGAATAGTTCCAACACCAACAGATTTGTAATTGATAGTGTCACATTGCAAATGTCAAAAGGCTGGACACACCTGGAGGGAGTGTGTCTTTTTTGCTCACAGGATAACTTTTTTTTTTTTTATCTGTCTTTATGTTGTCTTCCTATAGTGTGCTGCCTTCTGTAATCTTTGCATACTGTACACATCCATGCTTTCTTGCCTGAGAAAGAATAAACCCTTTTCATACTATGGTACATTGTTCTTTTGTTCTTGTTAAGGTAAAATCCCTCATGATTCAGACCATGTTCTATGAGATTATTTTTTTGTTCTTAAGTTTTTAAGCCAATTATATCTTTTTAATGCTCCAACACACCAAAGCATACTTCATGTTTAAGAATAATACAATAAACAATGCTTTCTTGTCTCCCAACTCCTAGTGTGTCCTTCCTGTTCTGTATTTCTGTTGCATTCAGTCTTGGAAAAGGAGTCTGCATTCACTGTTTTTCCAGTTCCTCACCTGTCACTTACCAGTCCACTGTGGTCTTTTTCTGTCCTCACTACTTACTGATTGTGGCCAACTGCATTGATCGTTTACAGCTTTCATCTCACCTGTTCTCTTTGGCATTTAGCATTGCTGACAGTCCTTTTTAGAAGCAGCTCTTTGGACCTTTATAACACCACTGTCTTAAGGTTGTTTTCTTTGCTCCCTTTTTATGTCTTATGTGTGGCTTTTTCCTTTGCTGTTTCTGAGAGACTCTTGGTTTCAGCTTTATTTCACCTCTTCTTGTTCAGACTCATGATTAGGAGGTTTTCTCCATCTCTCTGCATATTTGATACATACTCAATTCTATATTTTAACTCAGATGTCAGTGAGGAACACATCTTTCTTTTTTGAGGGGGAGTCTTGTAGTGTCTCATTCTGTCATCCCAGGCTGCCCCTGAACTCATAGTGATCCTCCTAACCTCTGCCTCTCAAGTGCTGGGACTAAAGGCATGCACCACCATGCCTGGCCGGCAGAGAAGAATGGAGTCTTTTAACTTATCAACTATTTGGGTTTGAATATTCCTTAGACATCTGAAAATGAACATATTCCAAGCTGAGTTTTTACTCCTCAAGCTTGGTTTCCTTTCTGTTTGTGTTTATCATCTATCTATCATCTATTTGAGAGAGAGGTGAGTATGGGGTGTGCTAAGGCATCCTTCCACTGCAGATGAACTCCAGACTCATGGACCACTTTATGCATCGGGCTTTTATGTGGGTACTAGGGATTTCAGTCTAGGCCATCAGGTTTTGCAGGCAAGTACCTTAAACCATTGAGACATTTTTCCAGCTGCCCCCACTCCTAAATTTTCTTTTTTTTTTAATGAGAGAAAGAAAAAATTGGCAAGCCCAGGCCTCCAGCAACTGAAATCAAGTTCCAGACGCATAGGCCATCTTGTGCACATGTGTGACCTTGCACACTTGCATCCCCTTGTGCATCTGGCTTACATGGGACCTAGAGAGTTGAGTCCTTAGGTTTCACAGGCAAGCACTTTAACCACTTAGTCATCTCTCCAGCCCTAATTTTTATTTTTTTGAGGTAGGGTCTCGCTCTAGTCCAGGCTGACCTGCAATTCACTATGTAGTCTGAGGTTGGCTTTGGACTCACAATTATCCTCCTACCTCTGCCTCCTGAGTGCTAAGATTAAAGGTGTGTACCACCAAATCCAGCTCTGTATTTTTTAAAAATGGCACTATGATTGCTCATACCAGGAACATTTTGCAATCTAATTAAAATCTGTTTCTGTTTCCATTGACTATCTGCTTTAATTCATCTCTGCTTGTAAAATCATTATTTTTAGAATTCATTCAATCTAATTAATATAACTACATTAAATTTGAGCATCTGCTATTTGTCAGGTATGGAATATGTACTGTAATACAGTTGTACATCTAATTAAAAATCAGTGTTTCTATTTCTATTGACTATTCCCTTTACTGCATTTCTGCATCTAAATTATTTTTAGAATTCATTCAGTCATGAATCTAATATAATTACATTAAATTTGAGCATCTGCTATTTATCAGGTATGAGGAACAAGTATTGGAATTACAGTTGTGAGTAAAACACAATCCTTGTTTTCATGGTGTAAGTTTAAAGGGTAAGGTAGACATGAATCCAGTATACAGCTGAATGAAATGTAGCTATGCAAATATATGTAGTGTCGATAATTTTACAATAGGGAAAACCTTTGACAGTTAAACTGAGATTCAGGGAATAAATAGACATTACCTCAGGGGAGAAGGAAAGGACAGAGCTTGTCCATAAGTATCCCTTGGTAGGAGGGAGCATGCATACAGAGCTGGAAGGGTCTGGCTACAGTAGTAGAAACAACCAAGGTAAGTGTAGTGCAGGTTTAGTAGATCAGCCTAGGAGTTTCATTTTTTAAGATTTTAAAAAATTTTATTTTTGAGAGAAAGGGAGAGAATGGCCGTGCCAGGACCTTTAGCTAGCTGCTAAGAACTTCAGACACATGTGCCCCCTTGTGCACATGTGTGACATTGTGTGCTTGTGTCACTGCATCTGGCCACATGGGGCCTGGAGATTTGAACTTGAGTTCTTAGGCTTTGCAGGCAAGTGCCTTAGCCACTAAGCCATTTCTCATGCCCTCTTTTATCTTAAACCACTAGGGATACGTGTGCATGTGTGGGCACTGTAATGTAATAATACCATCTCTCTGTTTAGAAGCACTTATGGTGACCAGTTGGGCTGAGATGTGATGGTGCTAGAGATGATGAAAATTCTACAGTTTAAAATAGTATTATACTGAGGGCCGGGGAGGTGGGTCGGTGGTTAAAGGTGCTTATTTGCAAAGCCTGGTGGTCTGGGTTCCATTCCCCAGTACCCACATAAAGCCAGATGCACAATGTGACAAATGAATCTGGAGTTCGTTTGCAATGGCAGGGAGGCCCTGGCATGCCCATGCTCTCTGTCTGCCTTTCTGTCTCTCAAAAAAATAAGTAAAAATAAGAAAGAAAATAGTATATTGAGTGTGGTCGTTTGAATAGATGCCCCCCCCCCCCCCAATATGTTCAGTGTTTTATTAGTTTGGCTGGAGGAGGTGTCACTGACTGGGCAGATCTTAAAGTGGGTTTGAAATTCTAATCTAAAGGTATGCAAAGTGCCTAGTTGGAGTTCCTAAAGTGTTCTGTGTGGTGTGGCTTTTGACTTGCGGTTTCTCTCTCTCTCAGCTTGGACCTGTAAAAGCAGGGCCACTTTCTTCTGCCATTATAGAGCTTCCTCTGTATCTGTAAGCTTCAATAAATGTCCCTTCCTCCATAACTCTGCCTGGTCTGGAAGTTCATCTCAGTGACCCTGAAGCTGTCGGCCACACTGAGAAAGAAAAGGGATAGCCTCCTGATGACTACTGACTCCTGGACTGCTTGCATAGAATGGAAGAAGGGTGGTGCTACTCGTCACTGAGCTAAGGAACTCTGAATGTCTGGACAAGGACTAGCGGCATTTTATTTGGACTTTGCTGGAGCCTGGGGTGGGAGGGTGGTGCTTTCACTGGTTGCGCAGGCATATTTAGAAACTTAGATACTGAGAAGGTGTCAAGTAGGCATTTGATTACATAAGTATTTATATAGATGTGGACTTTGGTTTGAGGTTCTTTAACTTCAGATGATTATCTTTGACCTTTCCTCTACTGGTCAGCAGACTGGTTTCCTTTTGTCTAGTGTCAGCTGTCTTCAGCCTTACTTCCACATTCTAGAACTATGTTCTGAAAAAGGGAAATCTGGTAATCACTCTCAGTGTTAAAGATCTTGCAGTATTTCTCCTTATATCGTTGGACAAGTCCCAGATCCCCTGCACACTCTAACTTCAGTGACTATTTCTCATCTACTCATGGCTCTGGCTGTGTGAAACCATTTCCCCACATACTCCATGCTGCTGCAAGACTTCACAGGCTTTGCTTGGAAACTTGTCTTCTCTCATGTTTGTTAAGCAGTTGAAGAATCAGTTGTCCTCCATCTCTAGGCCAAGAACCACACCTTTATTGTGATTCTCTGTGTCTAAGTTGATCATTGTTTTTCATGACACTACTGAAGTAGTGCTTACCTGTAATAACAATGCTTAACACATGATGGTGCTTACCTGTAATAACAGTACTTACCACATGATAAGGTGTTTCTGCTTACATATTTTTTTCTCTCCCAAGCTGTATTGAGAAGTGAGGACATACTTTGTATCCATGGTAACAAAGTCTAGCATCTCTGAATAATTGCCAACTAATTCAGTGCTGGAGGATCAGGAGTTGAAGGCATTTCTTGGCTACATGAAATCCTGTCTCCAACCCCTTCCCCCCAAAAAAAAACACAAACAGAAAAAGTATAGCATATTATCCTTCCCTCCTTGTAGTTTTGCTTTCTGTTTATTGCACATAGACAGCTGTACTTCCAAAATACAAACTAGAACGCTTGAGAAATAAACAATTCATAAGTTTAAGTTGTGCATCCCCTTGGGGGCCTATCCCTTTGCCCCAACATGTCCACAGTGCTGCCTACCCACCACTTACCAGTCACTTAGAGATTATCAGATTATCGGTGTACTAGCACTCATTTTCTACTTAATACTGGCCTCAAGGAAAGCAGGTAGTAGTCCGGACAATTTCAGTAGGCCTGGATATGCCAAAGAGAAGCCAGAATATGTTTCATTGAAGCCATAAACTCTCAAGTTACTGGGGAAAGAAAAAAAAATCCAAAAGCCTGTATGCTGACGTTTCTGAGATCTAGCATAAGAGAACACTAATGAAGCTACGGATGAGGAGGAAGAAAGCTGTGCTGGACCTCAGACAGTAAAGGCATATGGCTGCAGTGTGTGTTCAGTGCTTAGTTAAGATTGAAAAAAGTATTAAGTTGTAGGGTGTGGAATTATCATGGGTTTCAAGCAACCACTGGGAGGTCTTAGAACTATTCTCAAAGGGTGAGGGGCGATAACTGTATAAAGAACTGGGAAAACTTATTTAAATTCTTCAAAATTAGATATTTTAAGTTCTTTTTTAAACATTTATTTAGGATAGAAGGGGAGAAGGAGACAGACAGACAGACAAAGAGAATGAGAATGGGTGTGCCAGGGCCTCCAGCCACTGCAAACGAACTCCAGATGCATGTGCCACCACGTGCATCTGGCTTATGTGGGACCTGGATAATCAAACCAGGGTCCTTAGGCTTTGCAGTCATATTCCTTAACCACTAAGCCAGCTCTCCAGCCAAAAAAACGTTTTTATTTATCTGAAAGAGGGAGAGAGACAGAATGGGCACGCCAGGCCCTTTAGCTGCTGGAAACCAACTCCAGTCGCATGTGCATCTGGCTTACACAGATCGTGGGGACTCGAACCTGGGTCCTTTGGCTTTGTAGGCAAGTGCCTTAAGCACTAAGCCATCTCTCTAGCCCTTGATACTTTTTTTGTTTGTTTTTTGGTTTTTCGAGGTAGGGTCTCACTCTATCTAGCCCAGGCTGACCTGGAATTCACCATGTAGTCTCAGGGTGGCCTTGAACTCATGGCAATCCTCCTCCCTCTGCCTCCAGAGTGCTGGGATTAAAGGCAAGTGCCACCACACCCGACTTCCTTATTTTTTTTTAAATGGTTAGCATAATGTTGTTAACTCAGTTAGAATACCAGATACCTTTTTCCCTCCAAAATAAAATTTTGCAGTATTTTAAGGTATATAACATGATGTTACAGGGTGCATATAGATAGTAGATAGTTGCATGACTGAAGCAAACAACTTGTTCCATCATATAATTTTTCTGGGACATCTCACTTAGCAGAAACACCAAATGCAGCACAGTTTAATGTGTGTGCATGTACAATGGGCTCCTTGTACGTGTGTGCTGCTTCATGTCCTTTGATTTTTCTATCTCCTGTATCTTTTTAAAAGTATTTTTATTTATTTGAGAGAGACAGAGAGAGGGAGGTAAAGATTAAACAAGTGTTCCAGGGCCTCCAGCTGCTGCTGACAAACTCCAGATGCACGTGCCATCTTGTGCTTCTGGTTTACATAGGTCCTAGGGAGTCAAACCTGGGTCCTTTGGCTTTCCCGGCAAGTGCCTTAACTATTCCTAACCCATCTTTCTAGCCCTCTCCCTTAGTTTTTCAAAGTTTTTTTTTTTTTTTTTTTTTAAGTCTTTTCACAACCATACAGAAATGGTCTTTGGAAAGCCAGGTGTGGTGGTGGGTCTGGAGTTCGTTTGTAGTAGCTGGAGGTCCTGGCATGCCCATTCTATCTGCCTCTCCTCCCTTTCTCTTACTATTAATTGAATAAAAAATGATTTTTAAAAAAAAAAAGCAAGCTGTTTTGGAAGGAAGTGTTCTTTGCAAATACTTTTTTTTTTTTTTTAAAGGTAGGGTCTCACTCTGGCTCAGGCTGACCTGGAATTCACTATGTAGTCTCAGGGTGGCCTCGAACTCTCCTACCTCTGCCTCCCGAGTGCTGGGATTAAAGGCGTGCGCCACCATGCCTGGCACAAATACTTCTTTGCTTGGGCTTATTATTACTGGAATATGACTCATTACTAAAGCATCAATAAACATTGTATAAACCTGTGTGCCTTGATTTACTAATTCAAACATCATAATTATTTATTGAATTTTTTTGGTACTAGGATTGAAAATCAGGTCTTGTGAATGCCAGGCAGGTGTTCTACCACTGAGATATATCCCCAAGTCCTTGCCTAAGTATTTCTACAACAAATTTTAAATAATTTTTAAAAATTTATTTGAGAGCTACAGACAGAGAAAGAGGCAGAGAGAGAGAGCGCGCGTGTGAGACAGACAGACAGACAGACAAACAATGGGCATGCCAGGGCCTCCAGCCACTGCAAATGAACTCCAGATATGTGCACCCCTTGTGCATCTGGCTAACGTGGGTCCTGAGCCTCCAACTGGGGTCCTTAGGCTTCACAGGCAAGTGCTTAACCGCTAAGCCATCTCTCTAGCCCTGAATTTTAGATAACCTTTCCTGATGCTTGAGTTTGTATTTCTAACAACAAAAGAACAATTTTTGCATAATATTATAATTTTAAACCAACAGCAAATCTTTAATAACATCCAGGCTTCAGTATTGAGATTTCCCCAATTGTATTTTAGTTGTCTTTTACAACCTGTGCATTGCATCTAGTTGCCTTGTATTGAAGTTTTAAGCTTTTATATCAACTGCTTTCTTTCCTTGATTTGTTGAAAAGATTGTGCTGGTCAGTTGTCTAGTAGAATATCCTATATTGTAGATATGTCTTACACAGCTTTCCCATAAACTTAAAAAAAGTTTATTTATTTATTTGTATGCTTGCATTTATGTGTATATGGGCACACCAGGACTTCTTGCAAATGAACACTAGATGCTTGTGCCACTTTCTGCATCTGTCTTATGTAAGTGGCTTGGGAATTGAACCATAGTCGGCAGGCTTTGCAAGCAAACACCTTTAACCACGGACCCATCTTCTCAACCCCTCTACATTTTGAGTACAATTTAAAGGCTTGATTAGACTTGGATTTTAATATTTGTGGTAAAACTGTTGAATAGGTTTTATTGTGTCACATCTGGTATAGTCTTGGATGTGCTGCTTTTAATGATAAGTTAATGAGTGGTGACAGCCTTATCGACACCATTGAAAAGTTATAGAAATATGAGCCATTGATGTCATATATAGAGAAAAAGGCTGCATAAAAATACTACTAATATTTAGTTCTACTGTAGATTAACATCTTTTGTTTTCATGTTTTTATTTTTCTATGCTAACCTAAAGTTTCTACAGTGAATAGTCCTCATAATGAGAAAAATTAAAATAATTTCTTTATTAAACTTGATACTCTTGAGAGGTTTCTGCATGTATATATATCTGTATTTCCCACATGTAGGGACAGTATTTAATAGAAATATATATTTCCTCTGTATGTGAGCATAAGCAGTTTTAGTTTTGTGATTACAAAAGGTATGTAAGGCTGGAAAGATGGCTTAGCACTTAAGGCACTTGCCTGCGAAGCCTAAGAACTCATGTTCAAGTCTCCAGGTCTCACATAGCTAGACTCACAGTGATGCAAGTGTGCAATGGTGCACATGTGCACAAGGAGGGGGGATGTACGCATCTGGAGTTTGTTCACAGCAAACTAAGGGACCTGGTGGGCCCATTCTCTCTGCCTCTTTTTCTCTCTCAATAAAAGATATATAAAGATAAATAGAAAATAAATATGACGTATATAACCATCTTTGAAAGTAACTAATAAAAATTCAATTTTGGGGTTTTTCAAGGTAGGGTGTCACTGCAGCCCAGACTGACCTGGAATTCACTATGTAGTCAGGGTGGCCTGGGACTCACGGTGATCCTTCTACCTCGCCTCCCAAGTGTGGGATTAAAGGTGTGCACAGCCATGCCCAGCCAAAATGGAATTTTGTCAAACCCTTAAAAGAAAAAAGCAAAGAGGTTGTGAAGGAAGGGCTCTCACCTAGTAACATGAACTAAATGATTGCCAGAACTATAACCTAGCACAAAGCTTTCTGCAGGAGTAGCTGTTCAGTAGCTGGCTGTCTATCCAAACTTGGATTGATGCCACTGTTTTTATTTATTGATCTTCATTGCCAAGGGTTATTGTTTCAAAATAATTGATGCAAGCATCCTCTTCTTCCCCCCCCCCCCCAGGTAGGGTTTTGCTCTAGCCCAGGCTGACCTTGATTGCTCACAGCAATCCTCCTACCACTGCCTCCTGAGTGCTGGGATTAAAGTCATGTGCCACCATGCCTACCTCACAATATGTTTTTTCTTTAAAGCCATTACCAACAGAAACTAGCGCCTCTTTCCCCTCAAGAGTTTTTGAAAGTCATAAAGAGCATTATTGTTTTAGATTACAGTATTTTATTTAAGTGAACGTGATAGATGAATGTTAACACTTCTCAGAACAACACTGTACAATATGAAACTGGCACAAAAGACATGACATGGTTCCTGCCTCTTGGCAACTTCTAACTATAACCTCAGGCCTGTAGAGTGGGCAGACTTACTTGTCATTGTCGCCCCACCCCCCAAATACACACCCATTCCTGTTTCATATAACCAAGTACTTGGAAAACTTTTTCATGATCTATTCTGAAGCACAATATTGATTATATAATACATAGGAAAAAGGAAGCACTTTAAGGCTTTTGAAAACATTAGAGGTTTAAGTAAAGCAGAGACATTTTTTGCAGTAACCAGTGAAATTGTATAAAGGGATTTTTTTTAGACCTTTAAATCTTATTGAATAGAAGTAGAACTCATTTGTCTTTCCAGAAAATAATATTGTTGATGTTTACAACAGTTTTTGTACTTATCTGTATCTGTTGTACGAGGCACTGTTGTAACTATGGAGAGAGCAGTGAATAAAACAGACTCACTCTCCATTTGGCTTTAATTTAGTCTGATACTTCAGTGCAGTGTGGAAAAGGTAAACTAAGGTAACTTTATTTAACAAGTTTGTACTGAAATGAGAGTTTCCTTGGATGCAAAATGTTCAGGAAGATTTTCTTAGCGTTTGTTATTTATTTTAGGAAATGTTTACATTTCTATGGGAAATACAATATCCATTAATATTTTCCCATATATTGCTAATTTGGCAGTGCTTTTGTGCTGTAATGCCCCAGAAGTCTATCTGGCATATTTATGATTAGAAAATAATTAGCCAGCACATGGTAAATTCACAAAGAGTTAATGCTGTAGAGTCAGTCTTGTTTTGACTTAACCACTTGATTGCTTTGTAGTTGTATGAACTTAAACTATGAGTTAGCTTTGCTGAATCTGTGTTGAATCACTTATAAATGGGGAATAATGAATAATGAAAATACCTTCTTCATGGGCTTGTTACAAGGGTGAGATGATGTTACTCATGCTGTTATTGATAACATGAGTTCTCAGTAAATGCCAGTTCTTGTATTACTGTTACATTGCTAGTATTAGTGTGGAAATTCTTAGTAATTATTCTATGTTCTGTGCTGTATGCGCTTAATCTGTATGCTTGTAAACTAAGTATAGCACATGGTAAGCATTAAAACCCTTGTGCAAGGGCTGGAGAGGTGGCTTAGTGGGTAAGGCACTTGCCTGTGAAGCCTAAGGACTCATATTTGACTCTCCAAGTCCCACGTAAGCCAGACACACAAGGTGACACAAGTGTGCAAGGTCACACATGCACACAAGATGGCACATGCATCTGGAGTTCAATTATATTGACTGGAGGGCCCTGGTGTGCCAATTCTCTTTCTCCATCTCTAGCTTTCTCATCAAAAATGGGGGAGCAGGGCTGGAGAGATGGCTTAGCAGTTAAGCGCTTGCCTGTGAAGCCTAAGGACCCCGGTTCGAGGCTCGGTTCCCCAGGTCCCACGTTAGCCAGATGCACAAGGGGGCGCACGCGTCTGGAGTTCGTTTGCAGTGGCTAGAAGCCCTGGCGCGCCCATTCTCTCTCTCTCCCTCTATCTGTCTTTCTCTCTGTGTCTGTCGCTCTCAAGTAAATAAATAAAATAAAAAAATTAAAAAAAAAATGGGGGAGCAATCTGTTGGGCTTGCCTCAAAAAATTTTTTTAAAAAACCCTTGTGCAAGCAGGAAATTGTTTAGTCAGTGATACAACTTCACTTAATTTGCCAAAACTGGTAGAAAGACTCTGATGGTAGGTAGTACTTGCATTGCTGCAACTGCATTATTTATGTATGAATGGCAAAGCCAGCCTTCCTCATTAGGATTTTTACCTTTTGCATTCTCATAAAAGTAAATAAGATATAGGTACCAATAGGGTAAAAGTAAAAATGCAGTGGTTGGGCATTTTTGTTATTTTGAGGTAGGGTCTTACTCTAGGCCAGGCTGGCCTCAAACTGGCAACTCTCCAGCCCAAGATTATCCTTTATTGAACTTTGTGCATTTAATTATCCAGAGGTCAGTAATGTCTGTGATGCACTTAGAAACATCTTGTCAAGAAATATAAAAGGAAGGGCCGGGCGTGGTGGCGCACGCCTTTAATCCCAGCACTCGGGAGGCAGAGGTAGGAGGATCTCTGAGAGTTCGAGGCCATCCTGAGACTACATAGTGAATTCCAGGTCAGCCTGAGCCAGAGTTAGACCCTATCTCAAAAAAAAAAAAAAAAAAAAAAGAAATATAAAAGGAAGGGCTGGAGAGATGCCTTAGTGGTTAAGACACCTGCCTGCAAAGCCAAAGGACCCAGCTTTGATTCCCCAGGACCCATGTAAGCCAGTTGCACAAGGTGACACATGTGTCTGGGGTTTGCAGTGGCTGGAGGCCTTGGTGTGCCCATTCTCTCTCTCTCTGCCTCTTTCTCTCTTAAATAAACAAAAAGTTATTAAAAAACAAATATAAAAGGACCCGAAAATTTTAGCCTGCAACAATCTTAGGAAGATTTGAAACATTGAATTGGAATCATAGGATAACTTTATTATTCATGGTATGGCAAGTGATGTGTGTGTGTGTGTGTGGGGGGGGTTATGTTGGTTTTCCTTAGCCACTTTGGGGGCCATGGAAGTGACAGAAAGGTTCAGTTGGTTGATATCCATAGAGTTGGTTTGCATCACAGCTAAGAAGCTTTGAGCTTGGAGAACCTGAATCTTGCATAGCACACTGCACAGAAACTTAGCTGACCTTTGTTCCAAAGGATCTTATCTTTATTATATTGAAGCAGTAAATATGCCTCTGAAGACACTAGAAGACTATTCTGTTTTCCTTGAAAGGATAATTGGGATCAAAGTCTTTAGTTCCTGTGCTTGGAATGCATGCAAAAGTTCTAGAGGTTGGGCTGGAGAAATGGCTGAGTAGTTAAGGCACTTGAACGACTTGGGTTTGATTCCTCAGTACCCATGTAAAGGCAGATGCAGGAAGTAACATCTGCATATGAAGTTTGTTTGCAGTGCCTGGATGCTCTGGCGCACTTATTCTCTCTGTCTGCCTCTCTCTTCTTTCTCTGATTGCAAATAAATAAATATTTTTAAAATGCTAGTGCTGGGCAGTCGTGATGGCACACACCTTTAATCCCAGCACTCGGGAGGCAGAGGTAGGAAGAGGACTGTTATGAGTTTGAGGCCTGCTTGAGACTACAGAGTGAATTGCACGTCCGCCTGGGCTAGAGTGAGAACCTACTCCAAAAAAACAACCAACCACCCCCCCTTCCCCCCAAAAAAGCATGCTAGAGATGCATGGAGCAGGAGCATTGCCGTTGCATCCCAGACCAGCCCAAGAGTAGCTGGTCTAAGTGGTTGTTAGCGGAGTTCATGAATTACTGTTTATATGCTCTTTTCTTTCCTTTTCCCTTTTTCTTTCCCTTTTCCCTTCCCTTCCCCTTCCCCTTTCCCTTCCCTTCCCTTTCCTTCCCTTCCCTTCCCTTCCCTTCCCCTTCTTTCCTTTTCCCTTTCCTTTTTTGTTTTTTTTTTTTTTTGAGGTAGGGTCTCACCGTAACTCAGGCTGACCTTGAATTCATTATGTAGTCTCAGGCAAGCCTCAAACTCATAGAGATCCTCCTCTTGTCTCCTGAGTTCTGGAATTAAAGGCGTTCACCACCAAGCCTGGTTTATGTGCCTTTTCTTATCAGTGTTTTAGATGTTTCAGAGACCTTTTCTATTTCCGAAATATTCCATATCGTTTATCCTAAGTCAGAATTTCATTTTCAGTTGGGCTTGGTGGTATACGCCTTTAATGCCAGCACTCCCGAGACAGAGGTAGGAGAATCACCATGAGTTTGAGACCACCCTGAGACTTCATAGTGAATTCCAGGTCAGCCTGGGACAGAGTGAGATCCTACCTCAAAAAAAAAATCCAAAAATCATTTTCTTTATAGTAATGTAGTTTAATTCAAGTTTAAAGAGATCTCCCCCTACTGTGAGGTATAAGCCCCTTGATGGATAGATGCATGGTAGACAGAGAGTTGGATGTCTCAACATAAATAAAGCAAACTGTTGATGAATTCTGAGTGATGGGTTTGTGTTGTGTGAATATTCACTGCATAATTCAGTATTTTTAGGAAAATTCTTTGAATAAAATATTAAGGGGGGAAGTTAACTACATTCTGCATGGGCCTTTGGGAGACATTCAAGATCCATACTATAGCAGAAGGAATATTCACATATATATGTATGTATGTATGTATGTATGTTTTTTTTTCGTGGTGGGGTCTCGCTGTAGCCCAGGCTGATCTGGAATTTTCTGTGTAGTCTCAGGGTTGCCTCGAATTCATAGTGATCCTCCAAACTCTGCCTTCTCAGTGCTGGGATTAAAGGCGTGTGCCACTGTGCCCAGTGCAGAAGGAATATTTAAAAATGCAGTAGGACTGGAACATACATCTATGGGATTACCATGGCATTGCAGAATGTCTACCATCCCATATTGTCCACTTTTTTCCCTGTTGCACCACAGTCATAATGCCAAGCAAAAATACTTTGTCATTTTAGGACTATGTTGAACTTTCAGTAAGTTAAACAACTTCTCTCTTCTGAAATCTATAAAGAGAAATTTCATCAGGCTTTCACTGTTTCTTGGGGAGGGTGATAGTGCTCCTTTCTGTAACCCAGTTTTAACCTCCTACAAAATTTAGTGTCAAATTTTTGTGGCTATGTGTCCATATATAGTGTTTTTTTTCTTTTTTTTTTTTTGAGGTAGAGTATACCTTTCATTAGATTCTTAAAGGGTTTTGTGACTTAAAAATGTGGTTTCTGGGCTGGAGAGATGGCTTAGCGGTTAAGCGCTTGCCTGTGAAGCCTAAGGACCCCGGGTTCGAGGCTCAGTTCCCCAGGTCCCACGTTAGCCAGATGCACAAGGGGGCGCACGCGTCTGGAGTTCGTTTGCAGAGGCTGGAAGCCCTGGCGCGCCCATTCTCTCTCTCTCCCTCTATCTGTCTTTCTCTCTGTCTGTCACTCTCAAATAAATAAAAAATGAACAAAAAATATTTTTAAAAAATGTGGTTTCTTTCCATGGCTTTTTTTGTTGTTGGTTTTTCGAGAGCCTACCTTGAAAAGCCCAAAAAATTAAAACAACTAATTTTGAACAAAACTACATTTTCATAAAACAATTGTTAATTTAATATTCAACTTTTCAGTTCATGTCATTTTAAATAATTTTTTTGTTTATTTTTATTATTTGGGAGTGACACAGAGAAAGCGGCAGATAGGTAGAGACTGGGGGCCAGGGCCGCCAGCCACTGCAAATGAACTCCATACGCATGTGCCCCTAGTGCATCTGGCTAACATGGGTCCTGGGGACTCGAGCCTTGAATCAGGGTCCTTGGGTTTCACAGGCAGTTGCTTAACCGCTAAGCCATCTCTCCAGCTCAGTTCGTGTGATTTTTAAAACCTCTTAATTTAGGGTTGGAGAGATGGCTTAGCAGTTAAGGCATTTGCTGGCACAGCCAAAAGACCCAGGTTCAATTCTCCAGTACCAACATAAAGCCAGATGCACAAAGTGGCACATGCATCTGGAGTTTGTTTGCAGTGGTTCAGAGGCCTTGGCACGCCCATTCTCTCTGTCTTATCTGTCTCTCCCTCTCTCAAATAAATGGAAATAATTTTAAAAATACATTCTCCTTTGAGTTCTGGCATTTGACTAGCTCCATCCCCAGTGTGTCTACTGGGTTGTTGTAGTTGGCCTTCCACTTCTCGGAGTCCTTGTATTCCTTGTACTTTGGATCTTGGCCACATACATGGACCATATCATTTTGGGGTCATCTTCAATGTTATCCAGTTAATTTGAGGTAATTCTTTTTGTATGCATACTGAAATAAAAGTGGACAAATGAAAAAAAATGCAGTCTTCTAATTTAAAAGAAATACACTAAGGTGCATTTTTTTTCGAGGTAGGTCTCACTCTAGCGGGCTTACCTGGAATTCACTCTGGTATTGTCAGGGTGGCCTCGAACTCAAGGTGATCCTTCTACCTCTGCTCCCAGAGTGCTGGGATTAAAGGTGTAAACCACCATGCCTGGCCCTGTGTGTGTGTGTGTGTGTGTGTGTGTGTGTGTGTGTGTGTGTGTTTTGGTTACTTGAGATAGAGTCTCACTCTGGTCCAGGCTGGCCTGGAATTAACTATGTAATCTTAGGGTGCCCTCAAACTCATGGCAATCCTCCTGCCTCTGCCTCCTGAGTGTTGGGATTAACGACATGCGCCGCCATGCCAAGCTCCCCTATGTGCGTTTTTTTCTGAGGTAGGGTCTCATGAGCAAACAAGAGTAGAATAGTCTACAAAATGAATGAATTGCTTATAATTAAGCAGTTCAAAATTTTACTTTTTTTTAATTTTTTTTTATTCATTTATTTATTTATTTATTTGAGAGCAACAGACACAGAGAGAAAGACAGATGGAGGGAGGGAGAGAGAATGGGTGCACCAGGGCTTCCAGCCACTGCAAACAAACTCCAGACGCGTGTACCCCCTTGTGCATCTGGCTAACATGGGACCTGGGGAACCGAGCCTTGACCTGGGGTCCTTAGGCTTCACGGGCAAGTGCTTAACCGCTAAGCCATTTCTCTAGCCCAAAATTTTACTTCTTTCATTAATTTTTTTTAGTGGCAAACCCAACAGATTGGCCTTTAAAAAGAAAATGTGTGTGAGAGTGAATTGGCGTGCCAAGGCCTCCAGCCACTGCAGTTGAATTCCAGAAGCATGTGTACCCATGTGCACTTGTGACACTGTGTCTAGCTTACGTGGGGTCTGGAGGGTTCAACATGAGTCCTTAGGCTTTGCAGGCAAGTGCATTAGCTGCTAAGCCTTCTTTCCAGTCCCCAAATTTTACTTCTGAAGGTATGAGCTATTGGCATCTTTAATGGATCTACTTTTGTGAAGCTTCTTATTCTGTTGTTAGCCCTAGGCACATAGTTTTTCTTCTATTTTCCTACAGTCTTAGTAGTGATTTTTTTTCTCTAGCCTTCCTTGAAATCAAAATAAGAGTTTAATTGGCATGGTTGGTTAGAGAATTTTGTCAACCTAAATTTCACAATATGAATATTTCAAATTTTTAAAGACCATGATTATTGGGCTGGAGAGATGGCTTAGTGGCTTGTCTGCAAAGCCAGAGGACCCAGGTTCAGTTCCCCAGGACCTACATAAGCTAGATACACAAGTTGGTACATGATTTGGAATTTGTTTGCAGTTGCTGAAGGCCCTGGTGTACCCAATCTCTCTCCCCCTCTATCTGCCTCAAATAAATAAATAAATAAATAAATAAATAAATAAAAATATTTTTAAGAGCCAAGATTGTTCTTGCTTCAGATTTAAACATACATATGCTTTAAGATGCTTATTTTAAGCTTCTTGCCTCTCTGCCTTTTAAAAAAAAGTTTTATTTATTTGAAAGCGACAGGGGGTGGGGAGAGAGAATGGATGCACCAGGGCCTCCAGCCACTTCAAGTGAACTCCAGATGCGTGCGCCACATTGTGCATCTGGCTTATGTGGGACCTGGGGAATTGAGCCTCGAACTGGGGTCCTTAGGCTTCACAGGCAAGCGCTTAACCACTAAGCCATCTCTCTAGCCCACCTCTTTGCCTTTTTTTATTCTGGGAATTGAATACCTATTGAGCTAACTCCCCATCCTTAGTCCTTTGAACAAATAAAAACAAAAACATAAGATTAATTCTTAACATTTTTTTAAACTGGGTGTGGTGGTGTACACCTTTAATCCCAGCACTCCGGAGGCAGAGGTAGGAGGGCCACCTTGATTCGAGGCCACCCTGAGACTTCATAGTGAGTTCCAGGTCAGCCTGGGCTAGTGTGAAACCCTGCCTCTAATCCCCCACCCCCAGAATTTTTTAAACAATATTTTATTTTCACTTATTTATTTGAGTGAGAGAGGAGGAGGCAGATAGAAGGAGAGGGAGGGAGGGAAAGAATGGGCATGCCAGGGCCTCCACTTGTTGCAGACAAACTCTAGATGCATGTACTACTGTGTTATGTGGGTTCTGGGGAGTTGAGCCTTGGGGCTTTGAAGGCAATTGCCATAACCACTAAGCCGTCTCTCCAGACCTAAAACAGTTTTTTTTTTTTTTTTTTCTTAGAGAGAGTGAGAGAGGGAAAAAGAGAATTGGCATGTCAGGGCTTCAACCACTGCAGTCGGACTCTAGATGCTTGTGCCACCTTGTGGCCATTTGTGACCTTGCCTCGCTTTTGTGGGCCTGGCTTATGTGGGATATGGAGAGTCGAATATGGGTTTTCTTAGGCTTCTCAGGTAAGCACCTTAACTTCTAAGCAATCTGCTCCAGCCCTAAAACAGTTTTGAAATTGTTTTTATAGCTGGGCTCGGTGGTGCATGCCTTTAATCACAGCACCTGGGAGGCAGAGGTAGGAGGATCACCATGAGTTCGAGGCCACCATGAGACTACATAGTGAATTCTTGGTCAGCCTGGGTTAGAGTGAGACCCTACCTTGAAACCCCCTTCTTCCCCCCCAAAAGCTTTTGGAATAGTTAATTACCTAGATTACTATATTCCATTGTCACATGTTTTTAAATTTAATCTTCTGTCTCCAAATTAACAAGAAAATTTTTGTTACATAAACTAGCATAATCCCTTTTTAAGCTTTTTCTTCAGCCAAGAACAAAGAGCTCTTATCATTGCAACTCCTTTAAAATTGAGGGCATACCAGTGTAATTTAGATAGGGCTAGGTTGGCTTTTTGAGTTGAGCATGAGTATCTGTTTTCTCATGTTGGAGGCAGGGTCTCTTATTAATTGTTGTTTTTCATCACTGAGGCTAGACTGAGATCTTCTCTTGTCCCTGCCATTTCCCAATAGGGCTCACTGGGAATAAAGATGCCTCTTTACTATTGGCATCTGGGGAACTAAACTCAGGTAACCCATGTCATAGACTTTATCTCCCTAGCCTAGAGTTCTTGAAATTTTGTTGCGTACAGAACCAAAGTTTAAGACCTTTATTTAATCTTTGTCACTAGGGCTGGAGAGATGGCTTAGTGGTTATGCATTTACTTGCCTGTGAAGCCTATGGACCCAGGTTTGGTTCTGCTGGTCCCGTGTAAGCCAGATGCACATGGTGGCCTATGTGTCTAGAGTTCATTTGCAGTGACTAGAGGCCCTGGCACACCCATTGTCTCCCTCTCTGTCTCAAATAAGAATAAAAAAAATTTTAAAAATTTAAAAAAACCTTTGTCTGTAGATAGAGGAGATGATACAATACACAGACTTTTTAACAAATATGTGAACAAATGAATGGACGAATGGGCATGGAGGGACAGGTTAGTGTTTTCAGATGTAGAAACTTACAGTTGGCCTTGTGAATGTTGAAAACCGCTGGGAAATTCTAGAATTCTCAGTAATAAAATACTTCTATAGATACTTATAATAGCATCCTGTAAGAATACTGTTACAGTTAACAGATTGAAAACTTTCAGGACTTAAAACACAATTCAAGTTTTCTGTTGAAATTTGTGAGTTATAGTAAAGAATGAAGAAGAAAATATGCCTCATTTGTAATTTCTACTTGGAGAAAAGCCCTGGACCATTTGGTAAATATAATATGCTTATAGCTATCAATACGTAAGATTGAGATTATATTAATTCAGTTTTGAATTCTGCTTTTTTTTGTAAATTTAGTGAATTTTTTCTTTTGAATTTTTAATCTTGTAGGCCCCTTCACAGATGTAGTTACTACAAATCTTAAATTGCGAAATCCATCGGATAGAAAAGTGTGTTTCAAAGTGAAGACTACAGCACCTCGCCGGTACTGTGTGAGACCCAACAGTGGAATTATTGACCCCGGATCAACTGTGACTGTTTCAGGTAGCAAATCATGTTCTGGAGTCATGCTCTTTTGGATTTTGACATTTTATGATTTTTAAAATAAAATATTTTATCTGGAGGGAGGGAACTAGTTTTTTATTCTGGCTTTGACTTTTAAAAATGTTCTTTGGAGCCAGGCATCGTGGTGCACAGCTTTAATCCTAGCACTTGGGATGCAGAGGTAGGAGGATTGCCGAGTTCAAGGCCAGCCTGAGACTATATCCAGGTTAGCCTGGGCTACAGGAAGACCCTACCTCAAAACACAAACAAAAAAAGGTTCTTTGGTTATCTTGCTATTTGCAAAGTGTTATCAAAACTTTCTCACCCTTATATCAGTGTGCATGTATATGATTAATTTGTAATTATTTAGGTATTACATCAATTTAAAACCTTGTGTCTGTCCTTCTGTTTGCTACAGTTAGCCATCATATTTTCTGTCTTTACTATTTTATCTCTGAAAATGACACCATTTTTGTGATTAGATCATAATGCATGCACTTATCCAGTTCCTTTGCTTAAAAATGCCTAATGCTTTTTGGTTTACCATATCAAATCAGGTGAGTATGCCTTCCATTGTAAATGCCAACAGTGTTTTCCTTGTAAATTTTATTTCTATTATTCCTTTGTTTTATTTGTAGTGGAAAGTGAACTTGATTACTTCCATGTGTGGTTCATTCCCTCCTGCTGTGGAGTCAGTGGTAGTGCCATTGATAATGCCTTCATCAACTTCCTGTTTGCAGCACCTTTTTTCTTCGAGTTAGGGTCTCACTCTAGCCCAGGCTGACCTGGAATTCACTATGGAGTCTCAGGGTGGCCTTGAACTCATGGCGATCCTTCTACCTCTGCCTCTGAGTGCTGGGATTAAAGGCATGTGGTACCACGCCCAACGATGACAATTCCTTTTTTTTATTGAAATTTTTACATATGTATATAATTTATTTTGATCAAAGTTCCCTCCCATTGCCTTTTTGTGTCCTTCCCTTGTCCACCAAAATCCTCTTCCTTTCCAGCTAATCCCTCTTCTGTTTTGGTCTCCCCCCTCCCCCTTACCTTTCCCTGTCATTCATGATGAAATGTTGATGGGCCCAGTATTATGCAGGTCTTGTCCAGGTGACAACACTATGGAATAGCAGTTTCATGTCCAGAAGGCAGCATTCTAAAGCACTCCTCCCTATCCTTTGGCTCTTTACATTCTTTGTTCCACAAGACAGTTTGTGTACCAGCATCTACCACAGCTGAGAAGTAGGCAGCAAGTATGAGAATGTGTGTGGCTCCATCTAGTTTACTTGTAGAATAATCTTTGACACCTCGTGCATCCCCCCCTTTTAAATGCAGTAGTTCTTCTATTTTAGTTTTAGTAACATAGGGAGCAAGAACACATGGATTCATCATGTATTATCTTTTAAAGAAAAACTTTATCTTATTTTTTTGAAGTAGGGTCTCACCCTATTCCAGGCTGACCTAGAACTTACTTTATAGCTGGCCAAAAACTCATGGCACTCCTAGTTTTGACCATGCCCTGCTTGCATTCATCATGCTTCACATCATGTGCATTAGTATGGGGATGCGGCTGAGAAATATGTGCGTTAAATTCCTGATGAATCCTGATACGTATTCCTAAAATACCAAGAATTCAATTATTTTTTAAATTTTTGGTTTTCAAACCTACAGAAAGTAGCAAATTATTTTATAAAGAACGAGAGCTTAAAGAAGGCCCATTGAAAATAGTAAAAAGTAGAATTTACAAAAAGGCAGGCATAGACAGCAAGTCTTCACTTAGATCCTAAAACTTAAGAGCTTGGCTTGATAAAGTGTTTCTAGTGAGTTAAGTGTGCTAAGGTGGCCTGAGGAAAAATGCTTTCCTGTTCACTTGCTTAGTTCAATTTATTAGTTCCTGATACTGATCAATGAGAATAAGATAAAGGGATATCTGCATTTGGACAGTGTTTTCTCCATTTTTAAGCCTCTAGCCACGTTGGAATGTAATGTGGGATTATTATAATCTGTATGGTTACTTGTGCTTTGATGTAGTTGTGTCCCTAGGAATCCATATAACTGTTCAAGATGGCTTTTTCTTTAAGCTTTCCAGATAATTGAAGTCTTACTATTATGAGTTATACTTTCTAAAGCCTGATCTCTTACATAAACTGCTATATTGACTACCTGATATATTAAAAAGAAAGTTAATTACTGGTTACTGTAGTAGTCACTGGTTCTTCCCCTCTACTTAGAATTTAGTATGGTGTCTTTGCACTCACTTAAAAAACAACTACTTCTTTGAGCAACCTTCTCCAGTTAGTCTCTGGACTATATATTTTTTCTCTGTTACTTTAGTCCTTTGCTTTGTAGGTATTTGGTATAGTTGTTTAGTTATATGTAACTTATATGTAGTTTTGAATTTTTCTTTTACTAAATGATTGGCAATCTCTTTATTTTTTTTGTTTCTTTTGGAATATTGTCTTTCTGTAGTCTAGGTTACCTCAGATTCATCAGGATTTCTTGAGTGCTGGGATTATAGGTGTATGCTGCCAAGGTCTATACTCTTTTTTTTTTTTTTTTTTTTTTTTTGTTTTTCAAGGTAGAGTCTCACTTTAGCCAAGGCTGACCTGAAATTCACTATGTATTCTCAGGGTGGCCTTGAACTCACAGTGATCCTCCTTTCTTTACCTCCCAAGTACTGGCATTAAAGGTGTGTACCACCATGCTTGGCTGCGCTTGTAATTAGAATAATGAGTTTTAAAAATTACCATTGTATTTTAAGTCTTTTTTTTTTTGTTTTTTTTTTTTTCGAGGTAGGGTCTTGCTCTAGCTCAGGCTGACCTGGAATTCACTATGTAGTCTCAGGGTGGCCTCAAACTCATGGCGATCCTCCTACTTCTGTCTGTGGAGTGCTGGGATTAAAGGCGTGCTTCACCATGCCCGGCTTAAGTCATTTGTTTTAGCCACAGATTTTTGGTTCCTAGTGATAACAGTTCAGTGATTGTTGGTTGAAGGCTGTTAGTGGAGTTGTATTCTTTAGATTCTGAGGTATTGCTTGTGTATTTTCTGCTGTTTTGCACCTCCCTTTTTAAAAATATTTTTTATTAGAGAATGAGGCTGAGGGAGAAAAAAAGAGAGAATGAGCACGGCAGGGCCTCCAGCCATTGCAAATGAATTCCACATGTATGCACTACTTTGTGTATCTGGTTTATGTGGGTCCTGGGGAACCGAACTGAGGTCCTTTGGCTTTACAGGCAAGTGCCTTAACCACTAAGCCATCTCTCCAGCCTGCATCCTCCCTTTTTTATGCATCCCTTTTAAACCACAATAGGAATTAAAGGACTTTTCAGACATGCCTTGTAAGATTTCTTCTACACAATTGGTAGTTCTTTTTTAAAAATATGTTTTTATTTATTTATAAGCAGAAATACAGGCAGATTGAGAGAGAAAGTATGTGTGTGTGTGGGTGGGGTGGGGGGAGAGAGAGAATGAGAATAGGCATGCCAAGGTCTCCAACCATTGCAAACTCCAGTTACATGCATCACTTTGTGCATCCAGCTTACATGGCTATTGAGGTATTGAATCCAGGTTGTTAGGCTTTGCAGGCAAGTGCCTTAACTTCTGAATCACCTCTCCAGCCCACAAGTGACAGTTCTTGTATTTTCCTAATGGCATATGTCTTTTTGAAGTGTTGTCATAGATTTTAGAAATACTGTAAATATTAGGGAAACGTGTAGAATATCATACATTATTTATCATTGATTATTCTCTATAGTTTCTTTGTTGAACTGATGTTATTTATATACATTTGATACAATGATTAAACACATGGAGCCTTAAAGAAATAATCCTTATAGCTGGTCATGGTGGTGAACGCCTTTAATCCCAGCACTTGGGAGGCAGAGGTAGGAGGATTACCATGAGTCTTAAGTCCACTCTGAGACTACATAGTGAATTCCAGGTCAGCCTGAACTAGAGTGAGACCCTATCTCAAAAAAACAAAACAGAAGAAGAAGAAGAAGAAGAAGAAATACTCCTTATAAAAAACTCAGAATTACAAAGACAGAAAAAAAGTTGAATGCTATTGGGACCTTAGAATGAGTTTTAGAAAGCAAGAGGATATAGGGTTTCTTTTGTTTTCTTATAATTAGATTTAAGCATATAGGTAAACTTTATGAGTAATTGCTTATGAAAACTTCATTTAGAAACATTACTTATCTTAAAACAATGATGGTGAATTTTTAAAATTTTGTGTTTCTTCAGTAAACTCAGGTGCCTAACTTTAAAGTATCACTGAATACTAAAATGAATGCTAAAGTCACATTGTAAATAGTTTCAGTAAGAATTTCCTAGGTTTAATCTGGGTTTGCAGATATTACAGTAGTAGGCATAAAGTTTTTTAGGTTTTCACAAAGTTTAAAGGAGGCAGTCATACATTCATATTTAGTTTCAATTTAGCCAATTTTTAATTTGTTGGGTTTTGGAAGATGGAAAATTCGAAATATAGATTATTTAAAAATAATTGCAATATATGAAGTTGATTGTGTTTCCTTAGTGTTTGGTTTCTTAGACCCCTCTTGATTTTCTTAAATTTGCATATTACTGAGGTAATGAAAGTGATGAGCAAATGTAGAGCCAATATAATGTGTCTTTTCTTCTTATTTAGTAATGCTACAGCCCTTTGACTATGATCCAAATGAAAAGAGTAAACACAAGTTCATGGTACAGACAATTTTTGCTCCACCAAACATTTCAGATATGGAAGCTGTGGTAAGTGTAGAAGTTGAACAGAATTTATTTGGGGTGGGGGATGTAGTGTATACTGTGGGCGTTGTTTAGCTCTCAAACAGAATTTTTAAAGTTTTGGAAAATCTGTTCATGACAAATCTAATGTAACGAATGAAAGAATTTTGAAATATCATTTTTAAAATATTTATTTAATTTTTATTAACATTTTCCATGGTTATAAAAAAAATCCCATGGTAATACTTCTTAGAAACCACTTAGAAATGCTACTGCCATGAATGCAGTCATGTATATTGAGGGTAATTTCATGCCTTTTAAATGTATGGTGATAGGCGTAGAATTTTCCTAAGCTTTGTGACATTAGCAGAGGATGTCAGGGTGATTAATATATATTTCATAGCCAAGCCACACATTCAACTACATTCATTCTTCAGTTTTACCTCTAGGTATAAAACCTGTTTGCTACAATCTCTCCTACCTCTGATGTGTTACTTTACTTTGTTTATTTTTTTAAGTGGAAAGAGGCAAAACCTGATGAATTAATGGATTCTAAATTGAGATGTGTATTTGAAATGCCGAATGAAAATGATAAGCTGGTAAGTAAGACAGTGGAAACCAACTGGTAGCTGTGGAACTCTTAGGTACTTTGATTTGTTTGGTTTCTGTTTTTGGACTTTGGGGAATAGATGATATGGCTTAATCCATTTTAATGAAAGTCAGGGTTTTAAAATTTTTTGCATTTTACATCTCATTTGTCTAAGAAGAAAAATACTTCTTAGGTCCAAGTTGCGCAGTGGGAAGAATTTAAATAATTCTTCTAAATTTTTGGCCACATACTGCTTCATTGTGTTTTAGATTGAGTGTATATAAATATAACTAAACGAAATCAGCTTTTTGTTCACTATGTGCCAATATTCTGGGCACATAATGTCTGTCTTATTGCTGAAGTGATGAGCCGTTGATACGCAGTGTCTAGATGAGTAGTTGTCTTCTGGGAGCAGTTGGTTTATTCCTTTGGGGCATTACTAGAAGATAATTTTTGTTGTCCTAATGAAGATGTGGGGAAGGACACTACAGACATGTTGGGTAGATTTCTAGTATACCACTCAACTTCATAGAATTCACAGATAGTCCCTAAAATAATAATTCCTAGCCCCAAATCTCAATGGAATTTTTGATTGAGAAAATATGATTTAGGTCTGTTAATTCATGTAATGTTATTTTATACTATCTTGTCATTGGGTTAGTCAGCAACAGTTTATAAGGTCAGGATAATTGTCTTGAGTTTCCTAGTTTCAAGTTTTAAAGAAATGAGTGGATTTACAAGATTCTCTCCAGTGATTTATAACCTACTCCTTCTGCACTTGTGTTGCTGCAACTCATGCATTTAAATAGTTCTCTTTTTTTTTTTTTTTTTTTTTTTTACTACATTATCAATCCTTATTGGCTGGATAAGGAGGTTGTCAAGCTGGTTTTTGAGTCCTTTGACCCAAGAAACTATTAGTAACTTTGGTCTAATATGGCAAGATTTTTCTAGACCCGGACTCAGAGTCATCTAAGAAGCTTTACCTGTTGGTTTGTGTCTATAGTCTTAGCATTTGGGAAGCTGAAACAGGATTGAATGATGTCCTGTATTTAAAAACAAAACAAGGGCTAGAGAGATGGCTTAGCAATTAAGCCATTTGCCTACAAAGCCTAAGGACCCAGTTCCATTCCCCGGTAGCCAGGTAAACTAGATGCACAAGGGGGTGCATGCTTCTGGAGCTCGTGTGCAGTGGCTGGAGGCCCTGGTGTGTCCATTCTCTATCTGCCTGTCTCTCTAACATAAATAAACAAGCATAATTAAAACAAAAATAAAAGCAAAAAAACCCTCTGGGTCCTTTGAATGGGAGATGCTATTTCAAGACCACAGTCTTGGGTACTGGGATGACAGTGATTTTTAAACTTTTTCACTTGTTTTTAAGACTGTGTCTTGCTGTGTAGTCCAGATGGGCTTTGAACTTGGAGAGTCTTCTATGGACCTGTTTGAAGTAGTGTTTCTAAATCAATAATGTAGTTTGTGACACTTGCGATTCCTTAGTGCTGCCACCACAGTTTTTATTTACTTTTGAGATTTATTTTTATTTATTTATTTGAGACAGAGAGAGAGAGAGAGAGAATGAGAATGGGTGCACCAGGGCCTACAGCCACTTCAAACCAACTCCAGATGCATGCACCACCATGTGCATCTGGCTTACATGGGACCTGGATAATCAAACCTGGGTCCTTAGGTTCTGCAGGCATGCACCTTAACCGCTAAGCCATTTCTCCAGGACTTTTTGTTGTTTTTTGAAATAGGGTTTCACTCAGTAGTCCAGGCAATTCTCAAACTTGTATCAGTTTTCCTGTCTCAGCCTTTCAAGTGTTGAGATGATAGGAATGACCTGGTGCTATTAATGACCTGTGTTAGGAATTCGTATTTCAAGGTGTACATGTAAAAATGAGACTAAGGGTTTACTATACCACTGTGTCAAAGTTTTATAGTTCAGGTAGTATAGATATGCAAGCTAGAGGTGGTTTTAATTGGTAAATTTATATGTTAGGAAGAAAGCAATATATATGAAGAGATCTGTCGTCAAATGAGTTTCGACAAGTACTGCAATGCCATGTGTTCCAAAAGGAGTCACACCGCTTTTGCATGTTAAAGAAGGTCCAGTAAAGAAACAAGTTTCGTGCATTGCAACATCATTAATTTCTGGAATATCTAGCATTTTGAACAGTACTTTTAGAAATAATGGTTTCTTTTAAACTCACTTTTGTGGTACTACTAGCCTATAGATTCTGTAAGAAGAGCTACCTCCTGAGATATGTACTTAGATTTTGTGCAATCCAGAAGGGGTACAGTTCATTTGGCGTTATGTGTCTTTCTGTCAGATACTCCATTTAATGTTATATCTCTTCTATGGGGAGAGTTTAAATCATCAAATCTGAAATGATAATAGCATACAATATGAAAAATTGGTTTTAGAAACTTGTTTATAAGGGTGATTTTTTAACTATATAGAAATACATATAGAACATTGTTTACATACTCTGTATGGAAATTAGACCTTGATAATTTTCAGTTCAGTATCATCTATAGGTAAAATTGATGAAACTCCTGAAAGTCATAGCATTTATAACATCATTGGTTTCTTTTTAGCATTTTTTGAGTAAAATTAAGTGATTGTCCCTTCTGTAGGTTTAGTATGAATTTAGTGTTTGGAAAATTTGAGCATTTGGGTAGTCTGATGTCTAGATGACTTTCAGTTTACTTCATTATTTGGTAAAATGTTCTTATCTTGACATAGACCAGCTAATTAAAGATCACACTTGAAAACATTTTTTCAGCAAGTGTTACAAAAAAATATGCTGGTCTTGGTTTTTAAAAAATCTCTTTGAAGTGTTGACTGCTTTTTATAAAATAGGCCTCTAAATTGCTTTGTCTAGTTACTGTTGATGTCCACACATTTGAAAAATATATTTATGTATTTATGCTTGTGATGTAGTAAATTAACTTTATTTATTTAATGGGCTGGAAATTGAACCCTGGTCCTCCAGAATGTTTAGGAAGGCATCCTACTGAGCTACAACTCAAGCCAGTTATTTATATATCAGTAGATTAACTTAAACTTTGATTTAGTTTTTATTTAAGTTACTAGTGACAACTTAGGTTTAGTATATGCTGTGTATGGCATATATGCATGTTGTCCTGTCACCTTTATTTTTGAAGCAGTGAAGTTTATTCAGTTAGTAGACCCTTACACATTTATTTTATTATTATTTGCTTTTATATATGTATGTACATTTTGAATTATGTTAATATCCATCAATTCACATAGTTGCCAGTTTTTATGTCACATATATGTGTCTATCATTAGATTTTGATGTTTATAGTTAATTACTATCACAGTTCTTGATACTTTCTTCTCATGTATTGTAGAGTTAGCAGGCAGGTCTAGGTGAATTTCATTTACTTATTCTTGGTTTATTATTCCTTACTGCGTGTTCTACCCCACCACCTTCCCACACCCTCAAGAAATATGCAGGCATTTAAGTTTGCAGTATATGTACACCACACTTGTTTGGGGATAGTGTTCTTTTTACATGTCATTAGTTTTGGGGTATATACATGTCCTGGGAACTGGAAGAAAAGTGTTATTTTGTGATTTTTTTTTTTTTAGAATTTTAGGAATTTGACATTGAATATATAAATAAGGAAATGATTGATATTTTGGAAACATTTTGTAAGATAGCAAAAGGAATTAGCTTTTGACATAACACTGATTCTGTGTTTTGATTTTTTTTTTAAATTAAGAAGCTGTTTCTTTTGGTGTGTGTGGTGTAGACTTGACTTGCCTGTGCATGGCTGTGTAAAGGTCAGGATATTAATCCTGTACTTATACCTTGTTTCTTGTTTGCCTCTGCAAAGGCCACAGTTTCTTCACTTTGCCTCCTGTTACTGTAGTCTTGTTGGGATTATAGACATGAGCTTCATTTTGCATGCGTATAGCTTTACCTGGGCGCTGGGGACCCAAACTCTGGTCAGCAGATTTGCAGTGCAAGCATTTTGAAACCATAGAGCCATTCCCCTAGCCTAACAAACTTTTATTTGCCCCTCCCCCCACTTCAAGATAGGCTTTCACTCTAGCCCGGGCTGACCTGGAGCTTACTCCTACCACTGCCTCCTGAGTGTGGGGCTAAAGGTGTGCGCCACCATGCCCAGCTTCCAACAAGCTGTTTTCTATGATAATGTAGTTTGAATTTATTTGAACCATCCATCATTAGAGCATGTTTCATGGGAAATAGCTCTAATGATTTGGATCATAGATGGGTGAACAAGAAAACCCAGAAATTTGAATTTTATTATAAAAGTAGTTATTATTAATATAGGTTGGTCAGTATAGTAACATACATGCATACGCCAGTAATAGGGAACAGCAAGTATGTGCATGAGTATGTTAATTAATAACCTATAAGACCTTCAATAGAGTTGTTTACTGTGCTGGGTTAATGATACTAAAATATTGAATGTTGATAAACAGGGTTTCCTAAATTTTTAGCTCTTTGTGGTTGGTTGTACTACATTATAAAATGTTAGTGTCTAATTAGTGCTTGATTCATTTTTAGAGGATAAAATGTGTCTTTGTTGTCCATAAAGTTGTATGGCTTAATCAGTGTGAGTTCAGTTTAAAGATTTTGTTTGAAACTTTAACTTTGTTTGAAACATTTAACTCTACTTGACATTTTCAGACCTGACATCTGATAGGTAATATTTTCTTAAAATATTTTTTTAATGAAAATGAATTTAAAAAATGCAATGAGATTTCAGGGTGCCCCCTTTTAATAATAAAAGTATTTGATGGCTAAAAATGTACATTTTGCAACAAAGAACAGATGAGTATTAATAAATATGATTTTAGAGTCTTGAACTCCTTGGGTATTATTTTTAACAATGTAGAGGGAATTTGGAAAGGTAAGAAGAGAACTGTAGATGTAATGGTAGGCTAACTAGAATGTTTTGAGTCTTTGAATTTATTGGCATGGTGTGTGTGGCTATGTGTATGTAGGTGTGTAGGAGGGATCTGAATATAAAAGAATAAAATAATAGCATTACGTTTTTTAACTTTTAAGGGAAAAAAAAATATTCCAAGTTGAGTGTTATCAAAGGTAAGAAAACCTAAAAGTGCTCTTCCTCCCCCATTGATTGACAAGTACTAATAAGAAAAATTAAGGGCTCAAAGTTAAGAGATAGAAGTAAGTACTCTGTTTAGGACACTATGAAGTCAGTGTAAATAGAGTGTTTTATAAGTGAGCATATGCAAACATCTAATTTTGTTTGGGAAATAGTAGTGATATGAAAGTCTAGTTAAGCAACATTTTTTTGCTTTGACATAGCTATTACTTACTTCCCATGTATAAAACATTTTTATAGAGTAACCTGTCAGTGTTTTTAGAGCATAATGTTACTTGTTAGTATTCCTGATATCATGCAGGAAAAATCAGAGTTTGGTGTGAATCTGAGAATCTGTTTCCCATGCCACCTCAGGGTATAACTCCATCAGGGACTGTTCCAGCTGTCACTTCCGTGAGCAGCAGCAGCAGCCCAGTCGCAACATCTGACAGTTATCTCGTGAAGAATGACCCCAAGGGACCCAGTGTGTTCAAACAGGTGAAGCAGGTTTGTCATAGGGAGCTAGCAGAAGTAGAAGTCTGCTAGTGGTAGTAAGTTTATGTAGACATCTAAGCAGATAAGTGGTACTGAATGTATTATATAAGTAGTTAGAATTTTAAATGATTTACAATATGGCAGAACCACAAAAACACTTAAAAATCATATGTAGGCAGTTCTGTTCTACAAAATTGATTAATAAAATCACAGGATTGAAATAGATAAAAAGTATGAATGTTATTTTTTTAATATGTATATGTAAGAGTACACTTGTGTGTTTGCATGGGTGTGTGCTTGTGTCTCAGAAGACAACCTCCAGTGTCATTCTTAGGAACACTGTACACGTCTCCTCTTCCTCCACACCTTGAGACAGGTCACTGGCTGGCCAGTAAGCCCAAAGGATCCTCTTGTCTCTGTCTTCCTATGTGTGCTACCATACCTGGGATTATTGTACATGAGTACTGGAAATTGAACTCTGTTGCAGTCGGGTTCACATTGCTGACAGAAATCTCCCGACCAAGAGCAGCTTTTTTGAGGGGTGGGTTATTTTGGCTTACAGGCTCAAGGGGAAGCTCCATCATGGCAGAGGAAAACAATGACATGAGCATAGGGTGGAAATCACCCCCTGGCCAACACAAAGTGGACAATAGCAACAAGAGAGTATGCCAGACAATGGCATGGGGACACTATCTATAACACCCATGAGACTGTTCCCAACAATACACTGCCTCCAAGTGGTGTTAGTTCCCAAATCTCCATCAGCTGGGAACCTAGCATTCAGAACACTGAAGTTTATGGAGTATACCTATAAACTGATATCCATACATGTTATAAAATGTAATGCATTCAGTCCAACTTTAAAGGTTCCTATAGTTATTATAAATCGTAGTGATGATCAAGCATCCCTATAATTCAAGGTCTTTTAACTGAGCCATAATACAGAAGAAAAAAACAAAAAACAAAAAATGTGATGGCACAGAATAAACACACTGCAAAAAATGGCATTGAGCATAGCAAAGAATTATTCAAACAATACAAGATTTAAACAGGGCAGACATCAAACTCTGTAGCTCCAATTCCAACAACTAGTCAGTGACAAGCCTCCAAGTACAGTAATTATAACCAGCAATAAGTCTCTGGAGTTCCAAATCCCGCCCTCCAGCTAGGCTACTCACAGTCCTGGAAAACTTCATCCAGGGCAGGCACCTTAGCAGCCATTTCAAGGTCCTGGCATCTCCAGTGGGTCTCCACTGCTTATATACTCCACAATGAATACCAGGTAGGGTGCCAATTTGTTAATCCTGGGGGAAATAAAGCAGACTTTGAAGAACAGGACACTCCTTGAGCACTCAGGCCCTTTCCAAAGATTCTACATTCTTCCTGTTGCTCCAGTGCAGGTCAGTCAGCCCAGTCTCAAAGGTTGTAATCTCTCATAATTGCAGCTGAATGAACAGTAGCTTTGGCCCAAAGATTTTTTTTCTTTTTTTCCTTTTTTCCTGTGTTACATCCCTCTGCTCACACCAGTCCATTTCTACGCAATGCAACCATGCACAACTTCTCAGGACACAGGTATAACAGCAGGCCTCTCACACAAACTGCTACTAGCCCAGTCCAGGCAAAGCTCTTTCTCACCCTTACAAGCCAAACCTCACAGTTCATAGTTCTTAGGGTGATCAGGTCTTGCAGCTCTGACCACAATAAACCATCAAGTTGTACTTACAGCACTGCATGGTATCTCTTAGGCCAAGGTTTCAAATCCTCCCACATTCCCCTTGAGAATCAGCTCCAAAAGGCCAAAGCCACACAGTCAGGTGTCTAGCAGCAAATGGCCCCACTTCTCAGTACTAACATTACTGTTGTCTGGTTTGCATTGCTGGCAGAAATCACCCACCCAAGAGCAGCTTGTGGGACAAAAAAAAAAACAAAAAAAAAACAAAAACAAAATAACAAGGTTTGTTTTGGCTGACAGACTTGAGGGGAAGCTCCAGGATGGCAGGGAAAGCAATGACATCAGCAGAGGGTGAACATCACCCCCTGGCCAGCATCAGATCGACAATGGCAATAGGAGAGAGTGCTAAGCACTGGCAAGGGGACACTGGCTATAATATATATAAGCCTGCCCCCAACAGTACACTGTCTCTAGGAGGCATTAATTCACAAATCTCCATCAGCTGGGAACTTAGTATTCAGAGCACCTAGGTTTATGGGGGACGCCTGAATCAAACTGCCACAAACTCCAAGGCTACATGCTTGTGCAGTAAGGACTTTATCTACTGAGCTTCTCCCTAGGCTTGTGTGGATATTAAGTGGGTATACTTTTTTCTGTGAATGAGATTTAGGAAGCGCATGATAAAAAGCAAGTTAATAGCTTGTTTGCATTGGATAGTGGGTATTGTAGTAAAGGTAAGAGCTGGAAGACACTGCTTTTTATCATGCATTTGTATTTGTATAGAAAGATAATTTGCAATTGGAGAAATGGCTTAGTGGTTAAGGTACTTGTCTGCGAAGCCTAAGGACCCATGTTCAAGACTGATCCCACATAAGCCAGAAGCACAAAAGTGAGGTGAGTGCAAAGTTGCACATGCCCACTAGGTGGTGCACGTATCTGGACTTCGAGTGCAGTGGCTTGAGGGGCGGTTGTGCTATTCCTGCCTCCTCCTTTCCTTCCCTCCTTCCCTCCCTCTTTCTCTGTCTCTCAGAGAGAAAACAAAAACAAAAACAAAAAAACTTTATATTTTGTAATGAAATACTACTGCCAACTGCTCTGTAACTATGATTGCTTATTTATAATGCCCCAAGGTAGGGAAAGCCCCAAAGACCTTAGGTTATAATTTATTTCTTAATACGTGTGTAAAAAGACACCCCACCAGAAGTTCTTGACTTTGTAGTCATGGAGGGATGTTGTATGACTCTTTTTAGCATTTCTTGCTTATGCTTTAGTAGAATGCTTATACTTTGATTTGGGTTAGACAAAGATGGGCATATGAATAAGAGTTTTAAATGTAATCATTTGTCTAAATGTTCAGTTTTTTAAAAAATTTGGAATTACTTGCTTCAGGTAATTTTGGGCCAAGAGAAACAGTAAATGTACTGTTTAGAGAGAAAAAATGTAGGCAACCTTGTTATTTAAATATCATCTTAACTCATGGATTAAAACTTTTAATTCTGATGTTGGGGAGATAGCTGAGCAGTTAACAGGTGCTTGCTTGTGAGCTTGCTGTCCTGGCGTGGAGCTTCCCTAGCTCCTGAGTAAAGCTGAATATAGAGTGTATGTGTCTGTGACCCCACCCTGCCTGTCACAGTGGGGGACTGAGCCAGGAGAATCCAGGTCATTGGAACTAGACTGGCTTCCCAGTGACAAATGAGTATCTTGAGGTTGCCTCTGACCTACACACTTGGGCCATGCATTTGCATTTTCTACCCTCCTCCCCTCAAATAAATACAAATAAGTATTAAAAAAAAAATCCTTTGGTTCTGACAGTATATGTCATTGTTCTTGCATTTACCCTTTGGTTATTCCAAGTTGTCATAAGAAAGTCCTCTATGGCGGCTGTTATCTTGAGTTTCATTGCAAGTACCTACTTTGTCTTAGATTCAACTTTTGTCTAGTCCTGGCTCCTTTTTTCTTATTTGCCTCCTATATAATTATTGGAGTTGATCGCTTCTCGGCCTTTTGGCTAAGATCAAGTGTAATTATTGGAGTTGAAATACTGGTGGTGGTTGTAAAGGAAATGCAACTCATTGAATGGGACTATTAAGGAAAATAATATAAAACAGTGGAAAATGTCCAACATATGTCTTCATAAACAGCCTTGACTTCATCGCCTATTCTAAGTTGCAGTGTTAAATATAATGTTAATGTAATTTTACCTCACAATAACAGCATGTTGAATTCATTTAGTTTGCCTGTTTCCTGGTTCTCAGAAGCCTCCTTTCTTGGGCAACTCTTCCTGTAACCAAATTTCATTAATGTCTGCTTGAATGACATCATTTAAAGTCAAACCTGCTCAGTGTTTCTCACCAGCGACACAACTCTGCTCTCCTCCTTTCCCTTTGTCCCTCCCTCCTTCCCCCCTTTCTCCTTTTCCCTTTTTTCTTTTTAAGGCCTTGAACTCATGGCCATCCTTCTACTTCTGCTAGGAATTAATTTTTTTTTTTAATTTCTAGCTCAGGCTAGTCTTAATGTCACTATGGAGCCAAGGATGACTTTGACCTTCTGACCTTCCTACCTCCACTTAAGTGTTGGAATCAGAGACTTGCATCACCATGCCTGGTTTATGCTGTTTGGGGATGAAACTCAGTACCTGGTCTTGCTTGGCAAGCACTGTACCAACTGAGCTATATCACCAGCCCAGCTTTCTTTTGTTTAATCCCAGCTAAACTAGCTTATATATGGTTATACATTAAAAATACACCAATTGCCTACTATGCTGTGGTGCATGTCTTTAATCCCAGCACTTGGGAGGCAGAGGTAGGATTGCCATGAGGTCAAAGCCACTCTGAGACTACATAGTAAATTCCGGGTCAGCCTAGGCTATATATAGTAAAACCCTACCTCGAAAAACAAAAAGAAAAAAATACACAAATGAATTATATTTTTTTGTATCTTCTATGTATTTTAACTGAGTTGTGGGAGCTTTAATTATATGATGCAACTATTCTGTGTAACTTGTTTTTTTAAATTTATATTCATTTGAAAGAGAGAATGGGTGTGCCAGGTCCTATTAGCCACTGCAAATGAACTCCAGACACATTCACCATCTTGTGCATGTGGCTTATCTGGGTCCTGGGGAATTGAACCTGGGTCCTTGGGCTTTGCAGGCAAGAGCCTTGACTGCTAAGTCATCTCTCCAGCCAACTCTCCAGCTCACTTTGTCTTCCATGGTAGGATCTCACTCTAGCCCAGTTTGACCTTTGCCTCTCAGTGCCAGGATTAAAGATGTGTGCTGCTCACTTTTGATGTGCACTTTACTATATTTATCCTTTGCATTGAAGTCTTAATGTTTATTCTCTACAAACTGATTATGAGATACTGTCTTTTTATTATAAAAGCAAGAACAGTTCAGAAAAACTTAGTTCCATTACTATAAGAAAATATTCATTTATGAGTTATTTTTATTTCAAACAGTAGTCTATCCATCAAACTGGTAACTAAAGCAGAATCTTATTTTGCTAGGCCCAGAGTAGACTATTTAATGACCTACTATAAAATAAAATGTAGAGTATAGTGACCTTTTTCTTTTTGGTAGCATTGGGGTTTGAACCTGGGGTCTTGCACATTGTATAAAATGCATGTGAGAATTATTGGAAGATATGAGTGGTAGTTGTGTTTGGTTAATGAGATAGTAGAGGTTTGTTCATCTCATAATTTAAAACATTTTTATTTCAATTTTATTTATTTATTTGACAGAGAAAGGGGGGGAGAGAGAAAGAAAGAGAGAGAGAGAGAGAGAGAGAGAGAATGGGCACACCAGGGCCTCCAGCCACTGCAAACGAACTCCAGACGCGTGCACCCCCTTGTGCATTTGGCTAACACGGGTCCTGGGGAATTGAACCTGGGTCCTTTGGCTTTGCAGGCAAACTCCTTAACTGCTAAGCCATTCCTCCAGCCCCATCTCATAATTTAAAATATAAAAGAATTTCAGAATTAAAAACCATCTAGTTGTAAAGAACTTGATGGTATTATTCATTTTAGTTTCTTCTCTTCTTCACTGTTGGTGGTATAGTCTCTTAACTTCTTAGTCAAATTTCGGGTAAAAGTATGATTTTTCTCTGAATTCTTAAGCAAAAACTGAATATTATATATACAAAGGGAGGCATGCTCTCTTTTTAAATCAGCAGTTGGGTTCTTGCTAGTATGAGATTTGTGAGCACTCTTGCAGGCATCATTCTGGAGTGAATTTTTTTTTATTAACATTTTCATGATTATAAAAATATATCCCGTGGTAATCCCCCCCCCCACTTTCCCCTTTGAAATTCCATTCTCCATCATACTATCTCCCCAACTCAATCATTGTACTTACATATATGCAATATCAACCTATTAAGTACCCTCCTTCCTTCCTTTCTTTTCCCTTTATATCTCCTTTTTAACTTACTGGCCTCTGCTACTAAGTATTTTCTGTCTCATGCAGAAGCCCAATCTTCTGTATGGAGTGAATTTTTAAATTAAGGAAAAGAGCAGAGACATTGACAGAGAACAGAATATATCAAACAGTATGTTTTAAATATATTTATTTAAGAAGGAGGGAAGAGAATGGGTATGCCAGGGCCTCTAGCCACTGCAAACAAACTCCATATGCATGTGCCACCTTGTGCCAGCTAGCTTACATGGGTACTGGGAAATCGAACCTGGTTCCTTAGGCTTTACAATCAAGAACCTTAACCACTAAGTCATCTCTTCAGCCCAAACAAACAGATTTTTAGCTGTAGAAATAGGTTTGGTTGAACATTGGAAAGAAAGGTTAGGCTAAAGAAGAGAGCCAGTAAGGGAATACCTTGGAAGAAAGGGAAATGTCTTAACCCTTACCTGTGAAACTTGAAGTGGAAAAATCTACTGGTAGGTGAAAAATAATAATAGTGTTCTTTACAACCCCTTTATTAGTTAGTTTTCTCCTTACTGTGACAAAGTAGCTGACAAAAGCAACCCAAGGATGGAAGGATGTATTTGGTTCACAGTTTGAGGGCCCAAGTGCTCCATGGCAGGGACGTCAGTGACAGGAGGGTGAGGCAGCGTTATGTCTGCAGTCAGTCAGGAAATAGAGAGAGATGGATGCTCAGCTTACTTTGTTTTTTCATTGTGTCTAGGATTCTATCTAGTCTATGAGTGATGCTACCCACCGTTAGGGCGGCTCTTCCACTGCAGTTATCCCATGATAGAGACAAGTTGACAATCAGTATTAACCATCACAGCCCCATTACAATTAATTTTTACATGGATCTAGGTGTACTATTAAATTACATGTCTGTAAAAATTGTGGGTTTTATCCTCCCAACAAAAGATTTCTTAGTGTTTTTGGTTTTTTGAGGTAGGGAGTCACTCTAGTTCAGGCTTACCTGGAATTCACTATGTAGTCTCAGGGTGGCCTCGAACTCACAGTGATCCTCCTACCTCTACCTTGCTAGTGCTGGGATTAAAGGCATGCACCACCATGCCCAGCTAAAGGATTTCTTTATACTTATTTTCTTGATTGTTTGGTGTTGGGTATCAATACCAGAACTCAAAGCTTCCTGAATGCTAGGCAAGTGCTCTACCACTGATTTGACATCCACGGCCTTTACAGTTTTCTTTTGGTTTTTCGAGGTAGGGTCTCACTCTAGCCCAGGCTGACCTGGGATTTACTATGTAGTCTCAGGTGGCCTTGAACTCATGGTGATCCTCATACCTCTGTCCTCCTACCTCTGCCTCCTGAGTGCTGGGATTAAAGGTTGTTTTGGTTTTTTGAGGTAGGGTTTCTAGCCCAGGCTGACCTGAAGCTCACTCTGTAGTCCTAGGGTGGCCTTTACCGTCTGCCTCCTGAGTGCTGGGGTTAAAGGTGTGTGCCACCATGCCTGACTTTAAATTTTTTAACAATTTAAATCTAAAATGAAAAAAAAAAGACTTGTTCTGCCTATGTGATGTGGTTTGTGGTGGCATAAGTGATGCTACAATGAAATGTATTGAGTATTGAGACAGTTTAGCTCATAGGCTCAGACTGCTAAAGATACTTATCTCCAAGTATGTTGACTAGGTTTCAGTGGTTATGGTGTTAAATTATGAATGCTTTGAACCTTACAATTTTAAGTGTCTTAGCATGTAGTATATACCATAATGAATCATATAGGCAGTATTAAAATTTGAAGGAACCATTAAGTTCACAGACTTCTTCTTTGCAGTGATGTTTGTACATACTAGTTCCCTTTCAATATTTATATTCTTCAGTTTTTCCCATTAATAGATGTTAGATTCTTTTGAATGTTTTCTTAGGTAGTTCCTAATTTGACTGGAATGATTGTGATAATATCCCATCCCCCATCCCCCCAGAATCTCATTTGATTGCATAGTCAGAGTACAGAAAGTTACCTTCATGTTTGGATTTTAGTTACAGTTGGTCATTCACATACTTTCAATGACTGACTTTATAATGACTTGGTCAAAGTGCTGGACTTAGGGTTAAATACAAATGGAAATGGCTCCAGCCTTTGAAGGAAAGAACTCAAAAGGTAGGTTACTCTGCTTGATAAGAAAGGAAGGGCCAAGCGTTATGGGAGTGGAGAAGGGAGGGAGTAGGCTGCTTATTTTCATTTATTTAACTACTGACACTGTTTACAGATGACTGTGGTATCTGGTACTAAAAGTTTTTTACTAATTAAGTTGAAAATTATTAACTGTATAGTAAATGTTTGGAAAAGATGTAGAATTTACATTTTTATTTGTTAAAATTTATAAGGCTGTTTGGTTAACACTTCTCATTATCTCTGTAATACAGAATGATATGGAACCTAGCAAAGCTGTTCCATTGAATGCAGCTAAACAAGATGGACCCATGCCAAAGCCACATAGTGTTTCACTCAACGATACTGAAACAAGGAAACTGATGGAAGAGTGTAAAAGACTTCAGGGAGAAATGATGAAGCTATCAGAAGAAAATCGACATCTGCGAGTAAGTTCTGTTGCTTGAAAATGAGTTAACTGTGAAATGAAGGTTTGGAAAATACATATGCTTAGTTCCCTTTAGCAGATATTAATGTTTAATCGTTCTTCTCCTTGAGCCCTTTGGCTTTCGTCCTATGTCTCTCTCTTTAAACAGCCCTACCATGGCTTCTAATTGCCCATGAATTTCTTTCTTTGGCAGATATCCTTATTACTTGGGATGTGGTCTGTGGCATGTCCTTTCTGATTTTTGCTTCCCTTTATAGTCTGTGCCTCAGTTAGACTGAAGTACCTGGAAACGTGCTTTAGTGTAGTCTTTAGTCACAGAGCTACCGAACACTTGGCAGGTTTCTGTAGTCCCTGTGCATCTATGGCAAGAAGGGAGGTGATGACAGGAGAATTTCCTGGAAGCTGATAAATGGAACAGTGAACAAGAGATTTGCCTCAGAACCAAGTGGAAGACAAAGACTAACCTGGAAGTTGTCCATGGGTGTGCCCACACTCACACACACTCATATACATAACCAAGTAAATAATGATATGCACAACAGTGTTGAAGACTTAGTACTACAAATGGTAAAAACTTCTTTGTACTGCTACACATTGAAATAATACATTGAATTTATTGGGTTAACCTAGTATTCTTAATGTCACCAATTATTTTTTGGAGGGTATGTGTGTTTGTATGCATGTGGGCATACTTGTGTGGGCTACCTGTGCACTTGGGTGAGCGTGTGGAGGCCAGAAGGTATACATCCGATGTCGTCCTTGGTCACCTCATATTTCCTGAGGCAGGGTCTCTCACTTTGGCCCAGAACTTGCTGATTCAGCTAGTCTGGTTTGCCCTGGATCCCTGCCTTTGCCTCCAAATGCTTGAGGTTCTAATTGGGCTTCCATACAACCAGCATTTCTGTGGGTGCTGGGAGCCTGAACTCAAATCCTAAAGCTCGTGCAGCAAGCACTTTATCCCTGAGTTCTTGCTCCAGCCTCTTTCCTTATGTTTTTAATGTGCTATTTGAAACTTCACGTTTTGTTAAACCGCATTGGGGTAGACTATCCCAAAGAAGCATCTCCCTCGTCAGTCCTGTGCTTTAACAAAGCTCACTCTTCTGACTGGAAGCTGTGAGATCCTGTTCTTTTCCCATAACATATATATATATCTTTGGTACCTGTCATGTTTTTAGTGTTCTCTTCCCTCAAAAACAAAACAAAATTGATTTGGATTTTTTCCCCTTGTACCCTGTAGTGCCTATCACATCAAATTGTTTTTGTTAGTCTTTCTCTTATTTAGTGGACAGTAATTAACTCAAAGACATTGACTTAATTTCCCTCCCCCCTCTCCTCCCCTTTTTTTCCTTTCCTTCCTTCTCTACTTTCTTCATATATGTGTGTTCATGTGTATGTGTATATACACACATCTGTGCTGGTGCCCATGTATGTGGCGGCAAGAGGTTGATGTCGAGTTATCTTCCTCATCTGCTGTCCTCCATATTCTTGGAGACAGGCTCTCTTGCTCACAGATGTGGCTAGACTAGTGTCCAGTGAGATCCAGGGACTCCCTCTCTGTTTCTCTAAAGCTTGTATTACATGTACGCGCCACTACCCCTGGCATCTTATGTGAGTCCTGGGGTTCTGAGCTCAGGTCTTCATGCATGCATGGCAAAAACTTTACCCACTGAACAATCTCCCCAAGTCCCTGAATTTCATTAATCCTTGCCTTCATAGTACATGCATATATAGAAGTCACTTGTGTGCTTGAATGAATGGACTGGTGTAGGAAGACTGATTAGAAAGTGTTGGTATTTTTGAGCAATTTGCCGTTTTTATTTATTCTGAGGGGAAAAAAGAAATCTTTGGGAGGGAGTAAGTGTGTGTGTGTTGGGGGGTTGCTGCCAGGGTCTTGCTGCTACAAATTCACTCCAGATCGGGCTTTATGTGGGTACTGAGGGATTGTACCCAGCCTGGCAGGCTTTGCAAGCAGGTGTTTTTAAACATTGAATCATCTCTCCACTTCCACAATTTGCCTTGGACAAGCAAATGAACTTTGTTGAAGACATTTGATAATTGATATTATTATTGATATACACTTTATTTTTAGTTAGTCTGTGAATTTCTCTTCACTGTAGTAGTTTTGGATTGAATTTTATTTTTATATTTTTGTTTGAGAAAGAGAGGGAGAATGGCCATGCCAGGGCCTCCAGCCATTGCAAACCAACTCTAGATGCATGTGCTACCTTGTGCATTTGGCTTATGTGGGTCCTGGGGAATCGAGCCAAGATCCTTTGGCTTTGCAGGCAAGCACCTTAACCACTAAGCCATCTCTCCAGCCCTTGAATTGAATTAAAATATTATTTATTTGAGAGGGGCCTCCAGTCACTGCAAATGAATTCCAGATACATGTGCCACCTTGTACATCTGGCTTTTGTGGGTCATGGGGACTCAAACTTGGGTGCATGGGCTTTGCAGGCAAGCACCTTACCCTCTAAGCCATCTCTCTAGTCCTTGAATTTAATTTTTGTGACTGGCTATAGTAGTGGTCTTCTTGGTTCTGGCACAAAGCACTGGACCAAAAGCTAATGAGAAGAAATTTTTGGCTCATAGTCTTGAGGGAAAGCTCCATGATGGCACAGGATAGTATGACATGAACAGAGGCTGGACATCACCTCTGCCACAGCAGGTAGACAACAGCAGCAGGAGCATGAGCTGACTAACATTGGCAAGCTAAGGACCAATAAGTGTTAAGGTCAACCCCCAGCAGCACATCTTCTCCAGTGCTCTTCACTTTCCAAATTGCCATCAGCTGGGGATCAAGCATTCAAAACACATGAGTTTATGGGACACATCTGATTCAAACCACGACACTGGACATTGTTCATATTCCATAGTACGTCCTCAAAGGCCTCGGCCTTGAGTACCTGTTTGGATAGAGGAAAGATTTCTGTTTGATACCCATATACTGTGGATCTTTTTTTTTAAATTTATTTATTTATTTTTCAATTTTTATTAACATTTTCCATGATTATAAAATATATCCCATGGTAATTCCCTCCCCACCCCCATACTTTCCCATTTGAAATTCCATTCTCCATCATATTACCTCCCCATCTCAATCATTGTACTTACATATATACAATACCAACTTATTAAGTACCCTCCTCCCTTCCTTTCTCTTCCCTTTATGTCTCCTTTTTAACTTACTGGCCTCTGCTACTAAGTATTTTCATTCTCATGCAGAAGCCCAATCATCTGTAGCTAGGATCCACATATGAGGGAAAACATGTAACACTTGGCTTTCTGGGCCTGGGTTACCTCACTTAGTATAATCCTTTCCAAGTCCATCCATTTTTCTGCAAATTTCATAACTTCATTTTTCTTTACCGCTGAGTAGAACTCCATTGTATAAATGTGCCACATCTTCATTATCCACTCATCAGTTGAGGGACATCTAGGCTGGTTCCATTTCCCAGCTATTATAAATTGAGCAGCAATAAACATGGTTGAGCATGTACTTCTAAGGAAATGAGATGAGTCCTTTGGATATATGCCTAGGAGTGCTATAGCTGGGTCATATGGTAGATCAATCTTTAGCTGTTTTAGGAACCTCCACACTGTTTTCCACAATGGCTGGACCAGATTGCATTCCCACCAGCAGTGTAGAAGGGTTCCTTATTTTTCACATCCCCGCCAACATTTATGATCATTTGTTTTCATGCTGGTGGCCAATCTGACAGGAGTGAGATGGAATCTTAATGCAGTTTTAATCTGCATTTCCCTGATGACTAGTGACGTAGAACATTTTTTTAGATGCTTATATGCCATTCGTATTTCTTCCTTTGAGAACTCTCTATTTAGCTCCATAGCCCATTTTTTGATTGGCTTGTTTGATTCCTTATTATTTAACTTTTTGAGTTATACTGTGGATATTTTTTTCACATTGTTATTTGTTACTTTTATCTGTTAACATGCATGAAGCTTTTTCCAGGGAGATATAAACACATGTGTATTCACCCCAGCTAGGGTTCAGACAACAGACCAAGGCACAATTGCACCAAAATCCAATTTTGGTAAACCAGTGAGTTTGAGTTACAGGAGTGTGGGCGACTCAGAGGCAGCTGCATCATCGCGAAATACCGTTCCATCCTGGATGGTGATTTCATGAACGCTGCATCATGAAGTTTCCCTAGCATCATTTACCTTTTATGGCCAACTGGGGCAGTATCCCACTGCCCAGTATCACCAGAAAGGGATCACATTGTGTAACGTCACTAGCCTAGATCACAGTTCAAAGTATAGCATGTAATGGTGCATACAGCTGTCACACTACTCAGTAGAGGAGTGGTATGAGAGGATTAGCTTACATTTAGAAAGTAAAAATCCGTGCTGTTTGTCAGATGGTGTGGCAGTCCCTGATTGATCCAGCCAGCTGTGTAGCTTTAGTAGTTACCCATCATTTCCCAAGAGTCACACTGCAGTGTCTTAACTGTGCAGTTCAGGCCCGCTGCTGGTGCTCTCATGTCCCTGCCTGCTTTGCTGTGAGTACATCAAAACCCTGTGCTATTTATTGAGACTTTTATCCTAGAATCCCCCCACCCCAGTCCTAAGAGTATTCTATTTCTATCTTCCACATGATGACCCTTGTGCACTGCTGTGTGGGTTTCTGGTTTAATGAATCCGTAACCCTACCAGAGCATAGGTTTGATCTTGCTAGTGTCTGCCTAATGGAGGTAATCAGTTTCAGATACTGTGGGGTATCTTGGAATTAAGCATGTACACAAAATGTTTAAGTACATCTGAATTCTAGTTTTAAAAAATCTGTTATCGAGGTATAATTTATATTTTACAAAGGCACTCATTGTGAGTGTTCAATTTGGTGATTTTTTTAAAAAAATATTTTTATTGACAGCAAGAGGGAGAATGAGAGGGATAGAGAGAGAGTATGAGAATGGGCGTGCCAGGCCTTCCAGCCACTGCAGACAAACGCCAGACGCTTGTGCCTCTTGTGCATCTGGCTAATGTGGGTCCTGGGGAATTGAACCTGGGTACTTCGGCTTTGCAGGCAAGTGCCTTAACCACTAAGCCATCCCACCAGCTCCAATTTAGTGATTTTTTAAAATCGAATTTTGCCACCATCACTCCAATCCTATAGGATTATTTTCATCACTCTGTAGTTTCCTATGGGAGTTAGTAGTAATCAATATTTCTATCTTTAGCTGTCATACAGACTTGTAGTTTTAATATGCTCATCTGTGTGTGCATGTGTTTTAAAATCTGTCTTTTTGCATCTTCCCCATAGGATGAAGGTTTAAGGCTCAGAAAAGTAGCACATTCGGATAAGCCTGGATCCACCTCAGCTGCGTCCTTCAGAGATAACGTCACCAGTCCTCTTCCTTCTCTTCTGGTTGTAATTGCAGCCATTTTCATTGGATTCTTTCTAGGGAAATTCATCTTGTAGAGTGAAGCATGCAGAGTGCTCTTTCTTTTCTTTTCTTTTCTTTTTTTTTTTTTTCTCCTTCTCTTGACCAGAAAATGATTTGTTTACCTACCATTTCATTGGTAGTATGGCCCGCGGTGACCATTTTTTTTGTGTGTGTACAGCGTCATATAGGCTTTGCCTTTAATGATCTCTTACGGTTAGAAAACAATAAAAAAAAAAACTGTTCGGCTACTGGACAAATTGTATATTACCAGATCATCAATAGCAGATGTCAGTTGCACATTCAGTCCTTTATGAAATTCATAAATAAAGAATTGTTCTTTCTTTGTGGTTTTAATAAGAATTGTTCAGAGTCTTGTAAATGTTATTTTAATAATCCCTTTAAATTTTATCTGTTGCTGTTACCTCCTGAAATATGATTTATTTAGATTGCTAATCCCACTCATTCAGGAAATGCCAAGAGGTTTTCTGTGGGGAAATGGTGCCTCTTAACTGTGTAAATTCTCTCCTTTACCTTTGCTAATATCATGGCAGAATTTTTCTTATCCCTTGTGAGGCAGTTGACTGAGTTTTTCATCCTTACAATCCTGTCCCATGGTATTTAACATAAAAAATAAAACTGTTAACAGATTCTTGCTCGATAGCTTGTTTGTGTCTGTCGTGTCATTGGGGCTTGGGGGATTTGCCAGGACTCCAGTCAGTGGAATTTGAAATTTATAGTACATATTTTTTTCTTGTACTGGAGCCCTTTCAAATATTTTATTATTTATCATCAAACTCACTAAAATTATGGCACTATTTCTTAAATAAAACCAATTATGATCTTCCAAAATACCCAAAGTATGTAGATGTATATGCCATGTGGATATATTTAGTTTACCACATTAATTTACCAGGTTACTTTCTCTTCAAGGAAGACTTATTCTCTTGGGTTTTGAAGTACTAATTTTATATTTCATTTTACTTGTCCAGTTTAACACTTAAATAGAGCATCACTTAGCAAATCTTGAGAATTTCTTTTGTGAAAAATGACTTTTCCTTTGCATATCGTCAGTCTGTCAGGCATGTGGAACACAGTTTGCAGTATGGGGTCCAGTACTTCACTGCACTTATGTCAGTTATTTTTTTCATACTAAGACAAACTTTTGGAACCAGAGAAAATAAATTGTTTTCAACTACATAGAGTCTATTACAAGAGAATTTGTGTTCTTGAAAATAAGTGTTGGTTTTATAAAAGATGTACTCTGTCTGAAGATAAAGTGGATTTGATGCAGTGAAGTATGTTAGGCCCAGGTCTCTGTACACATTTTGTGAAAGGGTCTCAAGTATTTTGGTTGTCTTTGTTTGATTTTGTTTTTTGAAGTAGGGTCTTGCTGTCTAGAGAGCCCAGGCTGATCTGCCTACCTCTGCCTCCTGAGTGCTGGGATTAAAGGCTTGTGCCACCATGCCCAGCTTGGTTGTCTTTTCATTGCAAAATATATTTTGAGTTTGTCAGATCACATGCATTATTATTGTACTCAATGATACCTGTCACAAAACATCTTAGTTTTACAAAAGTAAACAAATAGCATGATTCCATAGGTAATGTTATCATGGTATGCATTACTGTTACTGTAAACCTCTCCCATAGACTGAACAAGCAAAATGAAAATACATAGGGCATGATCTGCTCTTTAGCTTAAAACTATATATAACCAACATCATTGTTAAGTATCAAGTGGGTATTTCATGAACATTTTTAAAAAGGTTTGTTTTAAAATTTTTTACAAAATTTCATTTTCTGGGAATATTCATTAAAATACATTTTATTTAGACCTTCTGTCTTATAGCTGAGTTGTCTTAGGTGTTAGGAGGTTTGGCAAGAATATTCACATGTCTCACATGTAGGTAGAGGCAGAATTAAAACTAGAATTGTGTGGACTGGAGAGATGATTTAGCACTTAAGGTACTTGCCTGCGAAGCCCAAGGACCCAGGTTTGATTCCCCAGTACCCACATAAGCCAGATGCACAAGGTAGGTGACACATCTTGTCTGTAGAAGCTAGAGGCCTTGATGTGCTCATTCTTTATCTCTCTCTCCCTTTTCCTCTCCCTCTCTCACATAAATAAATATATTTTTTTTTTTTAAATTGAAAACTAGAAGTGTGGTCTCCTCACTTTACCTTTGTCTTCTGGTAGCTAAGAAACAGGTGACAAGTAAAATCATGTATTTAGTGTGAGACTTGCCACAAGACTGCAAGCTGCTGTTAAATAGTCTGACATTATGTCTAGGCTAGCAGTGCCTCCCATATTGACAGTAGTCTTTTGAAAATCCAGTGTGATTTTATGTAGGTGTTTTCAAAGTGCATTGTGTATGGTTGGCTTTGAGGTAGATTATAGTTTGGGTAGTCTGCAAGTAGATGTGGGTGGGCTTCTTTTATTGGCAGATGCTCTGTAGAAGAGATTTCATTTTCTTATTTGCTCCGAGAAAAGTGATCAGAATATTTTCCTGCCGGGCTCTTCTTTCAGAGTTCATCTCTACTGATTGACAGATAATATAGATTAATTGTCTTCATCTTTACATGTTGAGAAATTTTGGCTTTGTGTATGCAGGGCGGCATGGTGACACGTTGCTCATGCTGAAAATTACAACCTAGTAACTAAGGCCTTAAGTTTACGTGGCACTAAATGCACTGCTTTCCCTCTCTGTTTCTATAATGAATGTACCTTAACTTTACTCATCTCTATATTTACAAGAAGCAAATTTAAGAATTATGTATATAGTATGTTACCTTTGAGAGAAATGACACTTGTCATTTCTCTTCAGTCATCTTAGTTTATTTTCCTGATGTTAGTATACTTGGTATGGGATGCTTTTGTCTGTAATCTTTGAAAATGGGACACCCCCAAACTGATCTGCCACTTGAAGCATTCATACAGTAGTTGTCCTGAAGCTTTGCACAGGAAATTCCTATTGCATGACACGTGTGTGCACTGAATGTTAATTACTGACTTTGAGAGAGAAGGGAAAGGTCAGTGCTTTATGAATATACAAATAAATCAGAAGGTAAGTTCACGATCTAGTTTCTAGCTTAAAAAAATACATTTTTTAATTTGTAAGTGGGGTGAGAGATGAGACACAGAAAGAATGGGTGCATCAGGACCTCCTCAGCCTCTGCAAACGAACTTCAGATGCATTTGCCACCTTGTTCTGGCTTATGTGGGTACTGGGGAATCGAGCTAGGGTCCTTAGGCTTTACAGGCAAGCATCTTAAATGCTAAGCCACCTATCCAGTCCCTAGTTTCTAGCTCTTAAGGGGAATTAAAATGTGTGGATAAATGTTTTTAAAATGTGAAGTGTCGTTTTCCTTTTCACAATAAAAGCAAAACATTCTTCAATTGCTTATGGTTTGTGTATGTATATGCAAAATATTAATAACCAGTCATTTACTGGAGTTTTACTTTTGAGAGCAGATGGTCTCTTGTGTAGTGACCTAAGTCAGGTAATTTTTAGTAGGACATGGAAGCAGACTGATTTTCACTCTTAGGTGTGATAGCCACTGTGGGGAAGACCATGTTTTTGGACTTCTGAGCATTAACAGTGTCACCTTGAGATTACTTAACCATGTGGGGTTGGTGCTGAGTTTGAACATACTTGGCTATGGAGAACAGCTTTTAAAAAGTACATAGCCACCATACAGCCGTGCACCTTTAATCCCGGCACTCGAGAGGCAGAGGTAGGATTGCTGTGGATTTGAGGCCAACCTGAGACTAGTGAATTCCAGGTCAGCCTAGGCTAGAGCAAATCTTTAAAAATCTATTTTATGTGTATGCATGTGTCTGGGCACATCAAGATCTCTTGCCAATGCAAAGATACTTATGTCACTTTCTGCATCTGGGTTTACATGGGTTTTGAGGATTTGAACTCTTGACAAGCAAGCTTTGCAAGCACGTGTCTTTACCTGTCAAATTATCTCCCCAGCCCTGGAAAACAACTTTTAGTGTTTTTTGTTTTGTTTTTGTTTTTCGAGGTAGGGTCTCACTATAGCCCAGGCTGACCTGGAATTCACTATGGAGTCTCAGGATGGCCTCGAACTCAGCAATCCTCCTACCTCTGCCTCCCCGAGTGTTGGGATTAAAGATATATGCCACCACGCCTGGCTTCTTTTTTAAAATTATTGACAACTGACCACGATAATCCCCTCCAACACTTTGCCGTTCACAGCACTCTCCCTCATATCCCCTTCCCATCTTAATTAGTCTCTCTTATTTTGATGTCATCTTTTCCTCCTGTTATACTGGTCTTGTGTAGGTAGTGTCAGACACAACGAGGTCATGGATATCCAGGCCATTTTGTGTCTGGAGGAGCACATTGTAAGGAGTCCTACCCTTCCTTTGGCTCTTATATGATTCCCACCACCTCTTCCGCAATGGATCCTGAGCCTTGGAAGGTGTGGTAGTGATGTTTCAGTCCTGAGCACTCCGTTATCTCCCCCTCCCCCACCTAGGTAGGTTCTGTCTCTAAGCCAGGTTGACCTGGAATTCACTGTGTAAGTCTCAGGGTGGCCTCCCAAGTCCTGGAATTAAAGGCATATGCCACCATGCCCGGCTTCTCAGTCACATTTTAGTACTAAGGTGCCTTTTGAGTCATCCCAGAGGTCACCGCCATCTGAAAAGAGAAGCTGCTTTAACCAAAAGTGTGAGTAGTGTTAATATATGGGTATAAGTATTAAGACAATTGCTTGCCTGTCAGTTTGGTGAGCATAATATATGCATTTAGCCAGATGCTAGCAGGTCTCATGTGTTCCCCGTCATAGGTCTGAAGATTGTAAGAAAAAAAAAAAATAGAGGCAAGTTTGAGAGCATAAAACAGTTAACTTTATGGCAAGATCAGGCTTTCTTTAGGGTTCAGAACCAGTAACCTGAGAAGGCCCACCATGTTTCAGCAGTCGTGGGCCTATGGAAAGCTGAGTCCTGCTGGTGGCTGATGCTGGGAGCTTTTTGTTTGTTTTAGGTTGGGGCCAGGGTCCTGCTGGCAGAAAGAGGGAGAAGTGAGGAAGGGGGGAAAGTAAGCTGACTTGCTGCTCAAGGTTGTAGGCCTTGAATAATCTCTGGGCAGACTTCAAGGTTGTGGGGCTGCTTGTAACTTCCATACAGGCTTGGCATCCCAAGTCTTTGCTGACTCCTTTAGTTGTTCGTTAACCCTTCATAGACCGCTTTACCTCACTACCTTTGAAATATGAAGGACAGGGTGGAAGTGACATGGTGTTCAATTCAGTGAAAATGAAAGCGTACTTTGGTCTGTCGCTAGGATCTTGGAATATAGAATTAAAAATGCGTATTTCTGCTACCCCCCATTCTCCACCGTGTCTCTGGTGGCAGGGGACCAGGTAGGCAGGACCCAGCAGCCCCTGTGGGGTCCCTCTGACCTCTCCCTGCCGTCACTGCTGCTGTTCCTTGGAATGGCGGGGCCTTTGTCCATGTTGGGGGCTGCAGCCCTGGGAGGCAGCCTGCTCCCAGAATGTTATGGCCACAGCTTCTGTTGCCAATATTGTAACAAGTTCCCTTGGACCACTTGACTTGGATAAAATGTTGGATGATAGTCTTTTTTAAAATACTTATTTTGTTTTTAGAGAGAGCCTGAGAAGACAGTTGACTGCAATTGAACTCCAGATGCTTGCACGCAATGTTGCGCTTGCCTCACCTGTGTGCATCTGGCTAACGTAGGATCTGGAGATGAGAACACGGGTCCTTAAGCTTTGCAGGCAAGCGCCTCAGCCACTAAGCCATCCCTCCAGCCTGTTGGATGATATTTTTGATTCTTGATGGACTGCGACCATCCTGGAGTTACAGGAGGTAGAACACCCGAGCTAAGGTTCCTTGTGAGCTGGCTGACTCAAGACAGAGAAGTTGGAGATGAAACTATCTCAGTGGTTATGATTTCAGCAGAACTTCGAAAAAATGCAGATGGGGCTAGAGAGGTGGCTTAGCAGTTAAGGTGCTTGCCTGTGAGGCCAAGGGATCTAGGTTTGATTCTCCAGAATCTATCTAAGCCAGATGCACAAGGTGGCACATGCGTCTGGAGTTAAGTTGCAGTGGCTGGAGGCCCTGGTGTGCCCATTCCTTCTCTCTCAAATAGAGCATTAAAAAAATATTTTAGGCTGGGAGTGGTGGTGCATGCCTTTAATCCCAGTACTTGGGAGGCAGAGGTAGGAGGATCGCCATGAGTTCGAGGCCACCGTGAAACTACAGAGTGAATTCCAGGTCAGCCTGAGCTAGAGTGAGACTCTACTCTCAAAAAACAAAACAAAACAAAAAAACTATTTTTACTTATTTGAGAGAGAGAGAATAGGTGTGCCAGGGCTTCTAGCCACTGCCAACGAACTCCAGATGCATGTGCCACTTTGTATATCTGGCGTACATGGGTCCTGGGGTAATTGAAAGTAGGTTCTTTGGTTTTTCAGGCAAATGACTTAACCCAATGATTAACATAGATGATGCCTGATTAAGGCTAAGTCTTCCAAACTTATTGGACTAAATGGTGATTTCTTTACTAACATTTGTGGATGCTGTACTTGCTGTTAAAACACACATTCACAAGAGGCTACCCTGGATATCCAGTCAATTTGGTTAATATTCTGAAAGCTCATATGAGAAGTCAGACAGAAAGCATGATTCAACTGCATGGTGGGGTCTCAGGGCATTCATAAGAGAATAGTTAATGCAAAAATGCTTATCTTCAGCCTGTAGAAAACAAAGGTGAAACTTGGCATACAGGGTATTACAGATCTTGAGAAATTGGACCAAATTAGAATCAAACAAGGAGAGAATTCAGAAGATTCCTGGCAGCTGATGCTGATGTTATTCTAAATCACTGGTAGAACTGATGGTCTGTGTCTAAAATATATTGTGGGGACTATGACAGAGGAATCTTAAAAGGGACTTTAAGGCAGGTGTGGTGGCACAAGCCTCTAATGTCAGCACTCAGGAAGCAGAGGTAGGAGAAAGAATGTAAGAGCCAATGCAACTGTTCATACATCAACATTGGCTCTTACGTTCTTTCTGCCACCTCTTGCCGCCATGGACCCTGAGCCTTGGTGGATGTGATAGAGATGTTTCAGTGCTGGACACTCTTCAGCACTGAGGAACTGATCTTAATCAAAAATACGAAGGCTTGGGGGATGGAGAGATGGCTCAGTGATTAAGGTGCTTGCCTGTAATGCCTACCAATCCTGGGTTCAGTTCCCCAGTACCCACATAAAGCCAGGTGCACAAAGTGATGCATGCATCTGGAGTTTGTTTGCAGTGGCTAGAAGTCCTGGCATGCTCATTCTCTCTGTGTTCTCTCTCTCTATGTGCAAACAAATACTAAGGCTTGTACATCTGTATCAGTTATCTTACATGGAGCAAATAATTTCATGTGTGATGAGATGGAGTGGTCTTTTATAACTTTCTAAAATTTTTATTTGAGAGAGAAAAAAGAGGTAGAGAGAATGGGTGTACTAGATCCTCTAGCCACTGCAAACAAACTCCAGATGCATGTGCCACCTTGTGCATCTGGTTCATATGGATCCAGGGGAATCATACCTGGGTCCTTTGGCTCTGCAGGCATGCACCTTAACCGCTGAGCCATCTCCATCCCTTTGTATTATTATTATTATTATTATTATTATTATTATTATTATTATTTTCTGAGGTAGGGTTTCACTCTAGCTCAGAGCTGGAATTCACTATGTAATCTCAGGGTGGCCTTGAACTCACAGCGATCCTCCTGCATCTGCCTCCCAGGTGCTGGGATTAAAGGCATGCGCCACCATGCCCGGCTGTATATATTTTTTTTATGTGAGAGAATTGGTGTGCCATGGCCTCCAGCCACTGCAGTCACACTCCAGATGTGTGTGCCACCTTGTGCATATGTGCGACCTTGTGTGCTTATGTCACTTTGTGCATCTGGCTTACATGGGACCTGGAGAATCAGACATGGGTCTTTAGGCTTCACAGGCAAGTGCCTTAACCTCTAAGCCATTTCTCCAGCCCTGGAGCACTCTATATGATTATCTTTGTGGGGTGAAGAGAGTTTTGGAGTCAAAATCTATGGTCCCAGATGGGGTCCCATAGAAGCAGCCCTTTCCATATACCTTGGAAACTATGCCACCAGTCTGAGAAGCTTGCTATTACAGAGTTGCACAATCTCTTGTTATTCCTAACATACTGTGATGCTGCCCCAGACCATGGATTTTGTTGCAAAGGTAAGAGCTTTTCCTAATGAGGCTCAGTTTAACCCAGAACATTAAAAACCTAAAATGGATTGGTCTTGATTTACTCAGTGGGAAACACTGAGTACAAACACGCAAGGATGTTTGAACCAGCCATAAGGTGAAGACTTTGAAATTCGCAACAGAAAGCTGTGATTACCCTTTGAATTGATCTTATAAAGTTATATCCAGAAAGTAAAGACCATGTAGAAGCTATGAAATGCCATTCACTTTGGAGCCCTTGATGACTGATTTCCCTTTTATTTATAATAATGTTAGATGCAGTGTCTTAAGCCTTGAATGTCAACCTGGGTTCTTGTGCACTAGAAAATGATTTCTGTCCTCACTTTGGTCCTGATTTCATAAGTTAGTGCTTTACTAACTTTGAAAGAAAAACATAATTAATGTTCTGCATCTTATCCTTTCTGAATACATGTTGCTCCCCCAACACACAGGATGGCCAAGCCACTTTTTTCAGTATATGTAACAGGGTCACAAGAATTCGACTTCTAGATGCTTCAAGAGGGTGGACCAAGGCAAGAGCTTCATTTTGAATGTTGAATTGTGTGGTCTTGTTTTTTTTTTTTTTTTTTTTTAAATCTGTGGTCATAACCTCAAGTTTGTCTTATTAGGGTTATGCTGGCAAACCAGTCTTTCAAATAATTTTCATTTTAAGCTTAGAGATTAATTCATATATTTTCTGAGCCCTCCCCCTGCCAAAAAATTGTTTCTGGTTTTGAAATTTTCATGCCAAGGAATAATGTACCTAAATCTATTTTTTTTTTTGAATGGTTTGTGTGAGTGTGTGGCTGTGCCAGGGCCTCTTGCCTCTGCAAATGTACTCCAGTCGCATGCACCATTTTTTGCACCTTACTTTATGTGGGTACTGGAGAATCAAATTGGGCCAGCAGGGCCAGTATCTTAAACCACTTAGCCATATCCCCAGCTCTGTCCCTAAACAGTACACAACACTTGATGGTAGTGGCTAGAAACTGAAGGTGTGGTGACAAATGGTTTTGGAATTTGAGGAATTGTACTTCTGACTGTTTAGCAGTTTCGTCAACCAGTTAGCATGAATGCTCACTATGATAGAGTTTCAAATACTGCACCTAAGTATCTTGGGAAGGTTGGATCAAAGTAGGTTACTGTTCTGGCTTTGTCACTTTACTAGCTGTGACCAGCTCTGCCTCATCTGCCTGTAAAAGAGATAATAATTGCCAGTTTGTTGGACTTGGAAGTGTGGTTTAGCGGTAGAGCTGGTGCTCAGTTTTCCTGAGATCCTGGGTTCAATTTTTCAAATATTATTTATTTGAGAGGGAGAGAAAGAGATAGAGTGTGTGTGTGTGTATGTATGAGAGAGAGAGAGAGAGAGAATTGGTGCACCAGGGCCTCCAGCCACTGCAAACAAACTCCAGATGCAAGTGCCTCCTTGTGCATCTGGCTTATGTAGGTCCTGGAGAATTCCTTTGGCTTTGCAGGCAAATGCCTTAACCACTAAGCCATCTCTCCAGCCCATTTTTTTAAAAAGGCACAGCCCTGAGAACAGATGCTCCGCAAATGTTAGCAGTTATATATGTACAAATAAAGTGGACCATTAGGCAGTATATTTGGGCTAAAAATACAAGATATGCCAGTGAAAGCACCTGACAGGAACAAGCACCTGCAGGGAAAACAACTTGTGTTTCAGAGGATCAACAAACTTGGATTCAGATCTTGACTCTGTCCTTGACTAGTCATGAACCCTCAAACAAATTAGCAAGTCCTCCAAAACACAGTTGTCTCATTAGCAAGGCCTTCTGATCTACACTGCTAACCTTGTAAGGGTGCAAGGGCCCAAGAAATTTTAAAATTACTTCTTACTTTTTTTATCATGTAGGACAGGTTATCAGACTTGAAATTGAAATGATATGTGAGATGTAGCTATTAAAATATATAGAAGTTTAACCACAGTGACATAACTATTGTGAAGTAAATAGATATATGCAAAGCAGGATGTATATGGTAGATACCTGTGTTTGAACGTGAGTATATGTGTGTATGCATCAGGATAATCTGCAAAAAATATCAATTATTTTGGTCTTGTCCTTGTTCCTACCTTTGAGGCAAATAAAGGATATTATGATATATGTATTCTAAAAAAATGCAATAGCTTAATGGTAAAGGATGACTTTGAGCTAGAAAATGAAACCCTACTTTAAAGAGAGAGGCATTCTTGTGAGTAAGCAATGCTACCCTGATGAGGGTGTGTACTCTGGGTTTTTCAGTCTTTTTCTGAAGTTTGAAGACAACACTAGCAGATGACAGTAGCTTCTTGTTGTGTGAAATCTCCCTTTCTACTTCTTCTATTAGTTAATTTGGGTCTGAAAATAATAAATGGAAAATTCCAGAATAGACTCCTGTTTAACATATATGAAATTCTGTCTGGCATGATGAAGTCTTAATGCCCTCCATTCTGCCCCAGCCTGGGCCATGAAGTATCCCTTCGTCAAGCACGCCCATGCTGTCTACACTGCATTCCCCCTGGAGCTGCTTAGTGGGCATCTCAGCCTTCAGCTCACCTGCTGTGACAGCCCAGTGCTCGTGTTTACGTTACCCTATTTTACTTAACAGTCGCCCACAAGAACGGGAGCAGTGATGCGAAGGAGACTGGGGGCAAGGTGAAATAGGACAGGTGAGCTCTGGACCTGGGTGGTAATGTAGTTGGGCAGTAGGAGAAATGTAGAGACCTCAACTTGTGCTGGAAGGTATCCCAGCCCTGGCACTTAAACTTTTCTAATAACAATCCATGATTTCTGGGTGCACGATTACCCACCTTCACAGGCTATTTCTGCCCAAATTCTTTTTTTTTTTTTTAAAAAAAACAAAACTCTTATTATTAGTGAAGAAGTAAATGTCCATATGGCTTATTCAAACATCTTAAATTTTGATTAACTCTTCTCCCACTCCCTTCTCCAGTCTCTCCCCTTAGGGACCCTCTCCAGGGTATTCTGCCCTTCTACTTACATATCTATAATACCCTTCCCTTAAAAAGACTTTTTGACTACATGATGGTATATGTTTATTTACAAAACCATGTGTTTTGCTTTCTGTGCAGTATTCAAAAAATTGCATGACATATTTCCTACTTCTTATAACTAAATGATTTATGTGAGTCAATCTTTTTAAACTTATTATTGACAACTTCTATAAATATAGACAATATTCCATGATAATTCCCTCCCAATAGTCCCCTTTCCCCTTCCCAAATCCCCCCTCCATTGAATCCCTTCTTTCTAACTAATCTCTCTTCTACTTTAATGTCATCATTTTTCCCCCTTCTTGTTACACAGGTCTTGTGTAGGTAGCATCAGCCACTGCAAGGTCATGAATATCAAGACTGCTTTGTGTCTAGAAGACAGCATTGTAAGCACCCCTCCCCCTCTTTTGGCTCTTACATTCTTTCCGTCACTTCTTCAACAATGGTTCCTGAGCCTTGGAGGGTGTTATAGAGCTGTCTCAGTCCTGAACACCCCACTGTCACCTTTTCTCAGCACTTTGGCCATTTTTCAGTCGCTTCAGTGGTCACCACCATCTGAAAAGAGAAGCTTCTGTAACCAAATGTAAGAGTAGCATTGATATATGGGCATAAACAAATATTTTGAGAGAAGTTTGGTGGTCATAATAAATTCATTTAGCCAAACAACAGTAGTAGTTTCCCCCTAGGATTTATGACCTTCTCAGCCACAGCCACAGCCATAGGCTTTGTTGTTTTGTTTTTTGAGGTAGGTTCTCACTCTAGCTCAGGCTGACCTGGAACCCACTATGTAATCTCAGGGTGGCCTTGAACTCTCAGCCATTCTCCTACCTTTGCCTCCCAAGTGCTGGGATTAAAGGTGTGTGCCACCACGCCTAGCTTAGCCATAGGCTTTTGAATAGGTTTTCAATACCAGGCAGGAATTCCCTTCCATGGAATGGGCCTCAAATCCAATCAGAGAGTAGTTGGTTTCTCCAAAAACAGATATGCCACCATTGCACCTGTTGGTACATTTGGCCTGGCTGGCCAGCCCTAGAGTTTTTAGGGTCAACTACTGGATAAGACCACTGATGGCTTTTCTCCTCTCAGAGGCTAAGTACTGTATAGATCTTTCCAGCATTCTGACAGCTAATCATCAGGGAGGAGGCTTCCAGCTCAACTCCAGCTTGATTTCTCAGTGACCTGCCATGTAGTGGACCTCAGGGGCTTCCCTCACCAACAACTCCCTGGAAGGTATCCCAGCCCTGGCACTTAAACTTTTCTAATAACAATCCATGGTTTCTGGGTGCACTATTACCCACCTTTACAGTCTACTTCTGCCCAAATTCTTTTAAAAAAACGCTTATAATTATTAGTGAAGAAGTAAATGTCCATATGGCTTATTCAAACATCTTAAATTTTGATTAACTCTTCTCCCACTCCCTTCTCCAGTCTCTCCCCTTAGGGACCCTCTCCAGGGTATTCTGCCCTTCTACTTACATATCTACAATACCCTTCCTTTAAGCCCTCCCCTCTCTCCCCTCCCTTTTAACCCCTTTCTAGCTTCTTGGCTTCTACTACTGACTTTTACTCCTACTTATGTGAGATTATTTTACCCAGCTGTATGGAGGCTAATGCAAGTTATGAACACATTTTAAGTAGACAAGGCTATGCTATGATGCTCGCTTCATAGGTTAGGAAATACATTTTCTACATAAGTCTTCAATCTTTGGTGGGTTTATCAGGATGTAACTCCATTGTAAGTTGAGGAACAACTGTGTATGTAGAGTTAAGTACATTTGGTTTCAGGCAGCTCCTATGGATAAGGAAGGACCCTTATATAGAAGTTTGGAAACAGTACGTAGTAGGAAAAAAGTTCCAAAGCTCATTCTCTAGACATAGGAGATAGCCTTTAAATGCCTAAGTGTGTATCAAATATATATAATTACTATTAATGTAAATATAATAGCATAAAAGTCAATATGCTTGGTTACATAAATAAATTGTTCTAGCAAATGTATTAACTTTAGTAGGAAATGTGTTTTGACTTAAGAAAAGGTGCTAAAATAGTTCAAAATATATCCAAATACTGTGAACACTGAGGTATTCTCACAGCTTAACATTTTGGCTCAGTGTTTCATCATTGTATCTATATCTATTTTCATATGCATAGGTGCATTTTCACATAATGCATGTGTTCATAGTGGAACTCACACATCCACACTTACATATATCCCTGCACACATATACCTACATTCTACTTACTTGAAATCACTCAGGAGTAGTTTGTTTGTCAGATAACTTGTGCATGCTATACCTAAGTGCCTTACTGCGTCTGAACAAATAAAGGACGGATGTAAAAAACACTCTATTCCCACTCTTTCTCCATTTGCTGAGAAAGGATCTAGGTCAACAACATCAGTCGACTTATTTTGGGACAGGATTTGGACTGGCAGTGCTGTGATCCCATTTATAAGCCAGCAGTAGGGAAACTTCTGAAGCAAGAAGACCATGTATCCATAGAAACAAGATGTGGTGAGAATTTCCGAGGGTGCTGCTTGCTCAAGAACCTTACTTGCTGGGCTTCATGAACAATATCTACCTCCTCCTCCAGACCACCACCCTTTCTAGAGTCATGGCTTTTAGGATGTTGTGGTGGGTGCAGAGGGAAGCAATGAGCTGAGCTTCAGGAGCCGAAGGACTTAGCACAACCCATTGCACACCCATGGGGCATCCCAGGTGAGTGCAGATGTAGACCAGACCGCTGACTTGGGCTCTTAGTGATGGTTGAGGTCCACAGGACTCTGCTGAGACTTTTTCTGGAGAGGAACTGTGCCCAGCAGTCATTGTAGGAAGTGGTCATTGGAAGGCAATAGAGCAACCTCTGAGGCCTGTGGAGGAAGGTCAGAGCAGCAGGGGACACAGCAAGGAGCAGGGACCGCTTGGGTGGGAAGGGGCATATCTGAGTCTTGTGAAACTTGACTTGAACCACCATGGAAGAAGGACCTGTCAACCAATTGTAAAGTGGAACCTTTGTCCAAAGTGACAGAAAAACTTGAATAAAGAATTAAAGAGACGCTGGGCGTGGTGGCGCACACCTTTAATCCCACCACTCAGGAGGCAGAGGTAGGAGGATCGTTGTGAGTTCGAGGCCACCCTGAGACTACATAGTGAATTCCAGGTCAGCCTGAGTTAGAGTGAGACCCTGCCTCGAAAAACAAAAAAACCCCAAACAAACAAACAAACAAGAGAGAAAAAAAAAGAAAAGAAAAGAAAAAAAAGAAAAGAAAAGAAAAGAGAAAGAATTAAAGGTAATAATAAGCATTTAAAATATACAATTTAAAATATTTTGTTTATAAATTTAAGAGATAGGCAGAGAATGGGCACACCAGGGCATGTAGCCACTGCAAACAAACTCCAGACACAGGTACAACCTTGTGCATCTGGCTTATGTAGGTCCTGGGGAATTGTACCTGGGTCCTTTGGCTTTGCAGGCTAATGCCTTAACTGCTAAGTCATTGCTCCAGCCCTAAAATATGCATTTTAAAAAATATTTAGGGCTGGAGAGATGGCTTAGCGCTTAAGCGCTTGCCTGTGAAGCCTAAGGACCCCGGTTCGAGGCTCGGTTCCCCAGGTCCCACGTTAGCCAGATGCACAAGGGGGCGCACGCGTCTGGAATTCATTTGCAGTGGCTGGAAGCCCTGGCGCGCCCATTCTCTCTCTCTCCCTCTATCTGTCTTTCTCTCTGTGTCTGTCGCTCTCAAAAAAAAAAATTTTAAAAAAATATTTAATTTATTTATTTACAAGGCGAGAGTATGGGCAGGCTAGGGCATCTTGCCATTGCAAATAGACTCATGCACCACTTTGCACATCAGTCTTATGTGGGTACTGGGGAATTGAACTCAGGCTGTCAGGCTTTGCAAGAAAGTGCCTTTAACCACTGAGTCATCTCTCTACGAAGCAACAGAAAGAAGAGCCAACACTCTATCTCTGAGATTATTTTATTTTTCTGGACATTAAACTGTATGTGCCTAATCCACACTTCTCACTTTTTACCTAGTAAATTAAAGTATCAAAATCAATTATTGTAATACTTGGATTCTGCCACTAGATGGCAATGTGGTCCTACTTCTGGAAGCCAAAATGGTTCATTCCAGGGCTTAAACTTTTTTACATTTGTGACCTTTTTTTTTTTGCTCTAGAAAGTTTTACATGACCCTGGAAATATATAAAAAAAAAAATAGGTTTATACATCAAGCATTTACTGATAGTAGATCATAAAGAAATGAATTTTAAAGCTATTCTTTGGTATATATACTTTTACCATTTAATGTAAGAGGAAAGCAAATTTGCATACTAATGAAATGGATCTCCTTGCTATCTTTACAAAAGAGTTGAGTCGTGGCTGAGCATGTGATACTGTAGGCTGTAGGGAGGCCTTTCACCCTGTGGGTGGCGGGCTGCATGTTAGTGGCGAACGGGGCTGCATTCATACAGAGATGACAACATCATGTTGCAATGTCAGAAACACCCTGGCCGGGCGTGGTGGCGCACACCTTTAATCACAGCATTGGGGAGGCAAAGGTAGGAGGATCACAGTGAGTTCAAAGCCCCCCTGAGACTACATAGTGAATTCCAGGTCAGCCTGAGCTAGAGTGAATTCCTACCTCAAAAAAACAAAAAACCAACAAAAAAAAACTAAAAACAAAACAACAACAAAACAAACCACCCGTGAAGAGCATTTCTATTGGTTTTCAGAATTTGATTGAGATTTTGATTTTATAGTCAATATTAAGAAAGCTACTTTACATAAATGCACAGTATAAACTGTTTAGGAATTATTGAAAAGTCTGTCCCAATCACAAGCCAAAATCCATTTAATGTTTTTTTTTTTTTTTTTTGATTTTTTATTTTTTGAGGTAGGGTCTCACTCTAGCCCAGGCTGACCTGGAATTCACTATGGAGTCTCAGGGTGGCCTTGAACTCACAGTGATCCTCCTACCTCTGCCTCCCAAGTGCTGGGATTAAAGGCGTGCGCCACCACACCCGGCTGATTTTTTTTTTTTTTTTTTTTTAGGTATGGTCTTGCTCTGGCCCAGGCTGACCTGGAATTCACTATGAAGTCTCAGGCTGGCCTCAAAACTCACAGCGATCCTCCAACATCAACCTTCCAATGCCAGGTGCTCAACAGCAATTTTTAAAGTCAAACACTCTGGTCCAGCACAATACAAAGATATGCTAGTTTGCTATCTACATGTGGAGGAATAACAGCATGTCACGGCACAATGAAGCCCTTATGTTTCTTTAAGAGCAGATGACTGTACATACAATTTGTAACACATGGTAGCCTCCAGTTTGAGCTGAGGTGTTTCTGGCTGTCTCACACTGTAATGGCATGCACGCTACAAAGCGCAGGCAAAGAAGTTTTGCAATGCAACATGGATGAACACTGCTAAGAGCTTGGATGCATTATGTGCTTGATTAAAAAAGACATCTTGGTGGCTTAGCGGTTAAGCTCTTGCCTGTGAAGCCTAAGGACCCTGGTGTCTGGAGTTCGTTTGCAGTGGCTGCAAGCCCTGGCATGCCCATTCTCTTTCTCTCTGCCTCTTTCTGTCTCTGTCTGTCGCTCTCAAATAAATAAATAAAAATTAAATTAAATTAAATTTTAAAAAGACATCTTGGTCTGGAGAGATGGCTTAGCGGTTAAGCCTAAGGACCAAGGTTCACGGCTCAATACCCCAGTACCCACATAAACCAGATGCACAAGGTGGCGCATGCATCTGGAGTTCGTTTGCAGGGGCTGGAGGAGGTTCTGATGCACCCATTCTCTCTGTCTCTTTCTCTCTCTGTCTGTCTGTTGCTCTCAAATAAATAAATAAACAACAAAAACGATATCTTGATTGTATGTGTGTGTATGTATGTATGCATGCATGCAAGTATTTTTGTATGCATGTATGTATATGGGCACACAGGACTTTTTGTCTCTGCAAATGAATGCCACATGCAGACACTTATTGTGTCTGTGGGTGATTTGGGAAGTGAACCTGGGCTGGCAGGCTTTGGAAGCAAGTACCATTAACCACTGAGCCATCTTCCTAGCCCACAATTTGTGTGATTTTTAAAAAAACATTTTATTTATCTATTTTATTTATTTATTTGAGACAGAGAGAAGAGAGGGAAAGAGAGAGAGAGTGAGAATGGGCACGCCAGGGCCTCCAGCCAGTGCAAACGAACTCCAGATGCGTGTGGCACCATGTGCATCTGGCTTATGTGGTACCTGGAGAATCAAACCTGGGTCCTTAGGCTTTGCAGGCATACATACTCCTTAACCTAAGCTAAGCCATATCTCTAGCTAATGTGTGTGATTTTGAATGAATTTTTTGGTCTAGGGGAATTCAGAAACCTTTCACTGTTGGCAATTTTTATTTCAATTAATATCACGTACAAGATAGTGAACTCCCCTGTTGGCAAATATTTTGCATTCTCAGTTATGTGACCCCCATATGAGGTTGTGACCCACAGTTTTAGAAGCCGGGGCTTATTTCATCTGCCCTCATTGATAAATTCTTTTCAAGAACCAGCATCTCAAACAGAATCAAACTATGTTTTCATTCAAACTATAATTACAGACTGAAGGAAACTTTCCTCTTGATTCTGAGCATAGATAGAAAACCTTAATCTCCCTGGCATTAGAAGGTATTAGTTGAAATAGAGCCCAATATAAAATTGGGGTAATTATAGTGATAATGCAGGTAAATCCTTGTGATGAAAAGATACAATAGAATATCTTTAATTACTAACTTAAATCTCTATAATTTATTTTGTTGCAAGCATTAATTTTTATAATGCTGTATAATTACATAAAACATTATGTATTTATCTTTATCCAGTTCTTTTCTCAGATGTTGAATAACTCTCTAACTTAATGATGGAGATGGTTAAATTCTGAATCTTCATACACTCCCTCCCCTGACAGGTTAATGTGTATATATATCCTATCTCGTCCACCAATTGCCAAGTGGACCCTCTTGCCAATGGGAAAATGATGCTTAAATAAAGGCATAAAGATAACAGTTTAAAAAGGAAAAGCTCCTACTTTTCTGCTTTAAACATTTTATTTATTTGAGACAGAGAGAGGGAGAGAGAGAGACAGAGATAGAGTGAGAATGATGGGCACGCCAGGGCCTCCAGCCACTGCAAAGGAACTCCAGATGCATGTGCCACCATGTGTGTCTGGCTTATGTGGGACCTGGAGAATCAAACCTGGGTCCTTAGTCTTCACAGGCAAGTGCCTTAACTGCTGAGCCATCTCTCCAGCCCAAAAGATGTAGATTTAAACATTTTATTTATCTTTTTTGTTGATAAAATATTTGATGTAATTGTCTCTGAGTTTTCTATTTAGAACCCTAGTGAGAGTAACCATATTCACTTCATGTCTTTGGAAACTCAACAGCGTTAACTCTTCTCTCAGGCCGGCAGGCTTCCTGGTTTTGTGCACATCTGTTAGGAATGGCTCTTGTATTAGGCGCACCTTGCTTGTGCATTCCTATGCCACCCTATACGGAGCTAAGAAGATTGTTGTTAGTTCTGACCAAAGTTGTGACAGTTGAGAGTCTGAATTGTGCCTGGTAAAAAGGCCACTCTACCTCAGCCACATGGCCGCCAAGGGGATGAGCGAAGAGTGAGGGCATAGACCACTGCAAGCTTCCCACCCAGAAATCAGTCAGGGGGAAATTATGCCCTGAATGGCACCAACTCTGCCTGCCAGTTTTCTCACATGAGCTCATGCTAGCCTTGCAACAGCTCCCTACTGTCCCTTCACAGAGGAGAAAATAGGTTTACCAAGTAGGGTTAGCAGAATAATGGTCCCCCAAGCTCCTCATCTTGGAAACTGCACGTATATCAGGTTAGCCAGAAAGGGAGACTGAGGTTGTGGAGTAGAGATGGTTGATCAGCTGGTCATCCTGGATCATGTGGGTGGGCCTGACGTTGGCACAAGGGTCCTCACCATTAGGAGGACACTGGTAGAGCAGCAGCAGCCTCAACCACATGCTGCTGGCTAGAAGATGGAATGGGGGGCTGTGTGTGTGAGTGCGTGTGGTGTACCCACGTGTCTGTGCCTGCGCAGCATCCCACGTGGTCACCTGTGGGGGGGTACGCTCACCTGCTGTGGCCCGGGTGGAACATTAGGTGTCCCGCTCCATCACTCTTCCGTCCATTCTGGTTTGAGTCAGAGTCTCTTGCGGATCTTGGAGTTGGCCGTGTTGGCCAGCGCTGGCTGGCGACTCTGGAGTCTCTGCTCCCCATGAGACCGCGGTCACAGCGCACGACCAGCTGTGGACGCGGGTCCTGGAGACTGAGCGCTCGCTGCCTCTCAGGCCCTCAGGCTTGCACAGGAAGTGGCAAGTGGCCTTAACCCCGGAGCCATCTCTCCAGCCGAGTCTCTGCTTTTTTTTTTTTTTTTTTTCATATTGAAACATGAATTTGGTTTGCTCCACTTCTAGTAGCCATTGTCAGGCTGGCAACTAGAGTCTGAGAGAAGCACAGAATTCTCCGCCCTGGCTGAACTGTTGAGCAAATGCCAACTGTCCTGCCATGGATTTTCATGAGGTATGAGAGAAAATGATAGTGGCTCTAATGTACTCAAGTGACTTACGGTTGGATTTTTTCGTTTCCATGTGTATGTTTACTAATTTATATGTGACATTTCAGCAATAGGGATATATACATACTTTTTTTCTTACTAAAATATTTCAGTTGCCACATGTCCATATTTCCTGGAAGTCTAGACTGGTCATCTCGAAATCTTTCTGCGGTCCTTATTCTTACCACTTACAAGTAACCAAAGGTGTGGACCCTGTTCCTATAGCCAGGCAGGGAGAGAACTGGGAAGCCTGACTGCCCACTGGCAGAACTCATTTCTTACCTCAAAATACTGATGGAAACTACTAGAAAAGTTTGAGGCTTTTCCTTTGCTATCACTTTTCTTTCTTTTTAATATGTCATTAAATCACTTTCATTCATTTTTAGTTTTGTTTAATTTTCTATTCATTTTCAGGAGAGAAAAATAGAATAGGAGAATATGCATGCTAGGGTCCCTTGTCACTGCAAATGAATTCCAGACACAGGTACCACTTTGTGCATCTGGCCTTATGTGGGTTCTGGGGAATTGAACCCAGGCCAACAGGCTTTGCCAGCAGATGCCTTGAACCACTGAGCCATCTCCCTAGCCCCACCTTCACACTTGAATAGCATTGTTGTTGGGTGTACAATTTCAGGTTGTCGGTTATTTTCTTTCAGCCTTTTAATAAAAATGTTGTTCCATTGTCCTTGGCTTCCAATGTTTCTGTAAATAGGCAGCTGCCAGTTTACTTATTGGTCCTTTGAAAGAAATTTGAATATTTTCTTTTTAAATATATCTTATTTTTATTTATATTCGAGAGGGAAAGAGAGAGAGAGGGAGAGACAGAGAGAGAGAGAGAGAGAGAGAGAGACAGTGGAGATAGGATGGGTGCACCAAGGCCTTCAGCCGCTGCAAACCAACTCCAGAATCATGTGTCACCCTGTGCATCTGGCTTTTTGTGGGTTCTGGGGAATCAAATCTGGGTCCTTTAGCTTTGCAGGCTAGCACCTTAACTACTAAGCAATCCCTTCAGTCGAAAATTTTTATATTTTCCTCAGTCTTTAAGATATATTCTCTATGTCTTTGGCTTTCAGCAGTTTAAATATAATGTAATAATATTTGCAGTTTTAAAATTTAGCATTGGGTTTTACAAGGCTTCTAGACTTTGTGACTTGATAGTTTTTTCATAAACTTGAGAAATATTTTCAACATCTTCTAATATAGCTTTTATCCACAGTCTTTCTCCTCACTTAACAAGACTCCAGTTATTTATGTCAGACCTCATTTTATCCCCCATGTATCTTTTGTGTTCCTTTGTCATTCTGTACTTTATTCTTGTGCCTTTTCTTCCAGTCTGCCTTCTACTTTACCATTTCTCTCTTCAGCTATGTCTAATCTGTGGCTAAACTTACATACTTAGTTCTTAATTTTGAGTGTAACATGTTATTACTTGCAAGACTTCCTGTTAAAAATAATTTCAGTTGTCAAACAAAATTAAAAATTTTTTAAAAATTTATTTGAGGGAAGAGAGAATGAATGAGCACACCAGGGCCTCTTGCCACTGTAAACAGACTCCACATGCATGCATAAATTTGCTCATCTTGCTTTACATAAGTGCTGGGGAATTGAACGTAGGGCATTAGGCTTTAAAAGCAAGCACCTTTAACTACTGAGTCATTTCTGTAGCCCAAACAAGATTTTTAATTTTGACTTTTGTCTCCTTGTATATACTAAGGATAGTTTTTCTTTTTTTTAGAATTCTGTGTATAGCTCAATTATTTGGAATCAAAACTTTTGCTTCTGCTTTTTATTTTCTTATTTTCTACTGTGTTGGTTATTTTAGTTTTAATGCCAGACACTGTAGGTGGAAAAATGGGAGGATAATTTGGTGCCTATAACCATTTATTTTCTTACAAAAGAATATGAGTTCAGTATAATCTTGGGCATATATTCTAGCTGCATGGTTTGAATCACCAGAGAATTTTATATATTACTGACATCACTGTGGCTTTGTCTCTAGACTTAAATATTCTGACTCAATTAGTCTGAAGTTGGGCTTGAACCTCAGTATTCTGTGATCACTCTTCAAATGAGACTAATGAAACTTCTCATTGCTGTGGCAAAATAACTCATTTAAAATCAGTTTAAGGGAGGAAGGATGATTTCAGTTTATAGTTCAGGTTGCAGTCTGTCATGGCAGAGAGGGCACAGTGGCTGGAGCCTGGGGCAGCTGACTACATTCAACACAGTGAAGTGGACAGTGATGAATGCTGTTGCTCGGCCAGCTCTCTCCTTTTCCTATAGTCCAGAACCCCGGCCTGTGGATTGATACTGCCCACAGTCGATGTGGGTCTTCTCACCTTAATTAACCTAATCAAGAGAATCCCTCAGAGATGTGCACAGAGGCTAACCGAATGTCCATAGCCCCTGACAGGTGATTTGGGTCCTGTCAAGTTGGCAATCAATATAAACCATCACAAAGGGGTACCAGGATTAAGACTTGATATAAGCAGAAAGATAGATAGAGGGAAAAGAGTCATGCCAGTTAATTGAGCTGCTGCAATTGGACTCCAGATGCATGTACTATCCTGTGCATTTGGCTTCATGTGGGTACTGGAGAATAGAACCTGGGGGCTGAGGCTTTGCAGGCAAGTGCCTTAACCACTGAGCTATCTCCCAGCCTCTTTTTTAAAAAAATTATTTATTTATTTATTTGAGAGCGACAGACACAGAGAGAAAGACAGATAGAAGGAGAGAGAGAGAATGGGTGCGCCAGGGCTTCCAGCTTCTGCAAACGAACTCCAGATGCATGCGCCCCCTTGTGCATCTGGCTAACGTGGGACCTGGGGAACCGAGCCTCAAACCGGGGTCCTTAGGCTTCACAGGCAAGTGCTTAACCACTAAGCTATCTTTCCAGCCCTCTCCCAGCCTCTTTAGTCTTGGTTATGAATGTAGTTGTAAAACTAAAATATGAATGCAAAGAATGAACTGTTTTTAAAAATATTGAACTCTGGGCTGAAGAGAAGGCTTAGTGGTTAACGTGCTTGCCTGTGAAGCCTAAGGACTCATGTTCTGTTCTCCAGATCCCACATAAGCCAGACACACCAAGGTGAGGCAACTGCAAGGTCGCATATGCCCACTAGGTGGCACAGCAGCTGGAGTTTGATTGTAGTGGCTGAGTCCCTGGCATGCCAATTTTATCTCTCTCCCTCTTTCTCTATAAAATAAAAAATAAACAAAAAATGAATTTTGGGGCTGGAGGAATGGCTTAGAGGTTAAAGCATTTGCCTGCAAAGCCAAAGGACCCAGGTTCCCCAGGGCCCAGGTAAGCCAGAGACACAAGGTGGCACATGTGTCTGGAGTTTGTTTGCAGTGGCTGGAGGCCCTGGTGCACTCATTCTCTCTGTCTTTCTCTCTCTCTCTCTTTGACTCTCTCAAATAAATAAATAAATAAAACTTAAAAAAATGAACTTTGATTGAATAGGCTGCACTAGAAATGAACACATAAATCACATCCTCACAGAAAATTTATGAGCATGATTTATTAATTACCCTTGCTTGAACCGTTAAGTCATCTCTCCAGCCCAACCTTACTCTTCCTATGAAAATAATCCATAGTGACATAGCAATAGATGCTGAAATTTTAACAGCCAAATAAAAATTTAAATAGGAATGGAAAAAAATTACTGAGATGTACAAGTGTGCATTTGGTGGATACAAACGATGCCTCCCAAACCTCACTCTCCTCTTTCCTTCCTAACACCCAGCTCCTTGTCCTTCCTAGTCTGTCAGGGTTCTCTAGGTGGGATCATAAGGGTCGCCAAAGGCCTGGATCATGACAGACAAGAGCCGGTGTGAGAATGTCTGCGTTCTTTCCCACCACAAGCCTGGTGGTTTGTAGGGAACAGCAGCTGGCTTTGTGGGCATGAGGAATCGAAGTGCTAAGCCATTGAGCTTTTGGAGTTATTTATTATCCTAGTGTAGACTCTGTCCATTGGGGGATGTTGGGAAACTTTTCACACAAATAGGCCAGGTAGTTGACACTTTAAGGACCCATACGGGGCTGGGAGACGGCTCGGTGGCCAAGTGCTTGTCGCGCAAGCATCAGGACACATGTCTGGATCCCCAACACCTACGGAAAGATCAAGCATGGTGATGCATGCCCATGATTCCACAATCGAGGGGTTCAGAGACAGAGAGTCTCTGGGGCTCACTGGCTAGCTAGTCTAGACAAGCTGGTGAGCTCTGGGTTCAGCCAGAAACCCCGTCTCAAAGAGTGACAAGATATTGAAAAAGATATCAGGTATAGTCCTATAGCCTTGATATGCATGTGTACACACACACACACACACACACACACACACACACACACACGTGGCTCATATGGTTTCTATCACAATGATTCAATATTTCCACTATAACCAAAAAAAAAAAAAAAAAGCCACAGGTAATATATGTTCCAGTAAAACTTTATTAATAAGAACTGGTGGTAGATTTGGTTCATGGTCCATACTCTGATGACCTCTGCTCTTGCTTCTCTATGCTTTGTTATATAATTCTAACTAACAAAACTCTAAAGCTACTACTTAATGATACCGTGTTGTCATGCTCTTCCCCACTCAGCACTTCCTTCCTAGCGTACCTTGAACATTACCTTTCCTTACTCAGTTCCCCTGCCCTTGCCATGGCCACTCTGCAGCCCAGCCGCCTTGTCCTCTGGGTCTTAAGGCCCAGCCTTCCTAAGAATAGATCTGGATCTGATTGCTTGGCCTTTTTCTCAGCTACAGCTCTTGGGTCAGGCCCCACTTCTGCCACTAGGATGTTTGGACTTTGTCTACGTCATATTGCTGCTCCTACTGACCAAAGAGGCTGTGGAACAAAGAGGGAGTTTCTGTGGATGTTGGGGAATAAACAAGCAGGGAGGTGGTGGCTGGGGCGTGGCTGTTGAGCAAGCCAACAGTTTTCTGTGAGCAGCTGAGTGAAGACATTCATGTTCACGTGAGGTGAGTATCATGAGCTTCACAGATGAGAACACACAGGTTCCAGAGGCTCACAGCAGATGAGGGAAAGATCTGGGACTCCCGGAGGCCTGCCCACCCTGGGGGTGTGCCTACATCACTGACCTCAGGACTTCAAGTGAGCACTGATTCTCTGTTAACTAATCAGAAGAGGTAAAGAGAGAAAGAAAGCCACTTCATACTGATCAAGGAAACTAATTCCCCAGGAGGACATAACAGTTTTAAAGATATACACACCAAACAGGTATACCTAATTTTATAAAAGAGATTCTATCTACTTGATATAAAATCAAAGATAAATCCCTATGCAGTAATAGTGGGTAATTCAACACCCATTTACATCATTAGACTTGTCACACAGACAAAAAATAAGTAGAGACATTGGAGTGAAATGATACCTTAGATCAAATTGACCCAATAGACATTTACAGAACAGTCTATCCAGACTCTACAGAGCACACATTCTTTTTAGTAAGTTTCTCTAATCACTCATTGGGACATAAAGAAGTCTCAACAAATCTATGAAACTTGAAATAACTTGTATTTTATCTGACAAGAATGCAATAAAACTAGAAATTAACAGCAAAAGAAACCACAGGAAATACAAAAGCTTGTGGAGGTTAAACAACACCTGATTGAATAATGAATGGATGTCTTGGCATTTTATTTTATTAAATTTTATTTATTTGCGAGGAGAGAGAGAGAGGGAGAGAGAATGGGTGTGCCAGGGCCTCCAGCCACTGTAAACGAACTCTAAATTCATGTACCACTTTGTGCATCTGGCTTTATGGGCACTAGGGAATTGAACCTGGGTCCTTAGGCTACGCAGGTAAGCACCTTAACTACTAAGCCATCTCTCTAGCCCTTCTTTTCTTTAACTGGTGTCTGACATTTTAAAGGAGCTAAGTTTCAAGACGTCTTTTTAGTTCTTTTTAAAAAGTTTTTTTGTTCATTTTTATTTATTTATTTGAGGGCGACAGACAGAAAGAGAAAGAGAGAGAGAGAATGGGCGCGCCAGGGCCTCCAGCCACTGCAAACGAACTTCAGACACATGAGCCTCCTTGTGCATCTGGCTAATGTGGGTCCTGGGGAATTGAGCCTCAAACTGGGGTCCTTAGGCTTCAGAGGCAAGTGCTCAACTGCTACATCTCTCCAGCCCTCTTTTTGGTTCTTAGTTAACTGGAAGACCAAGGAGGAAGCCAGGAACATGGCTGTCCTCTATGATCCTTGCGTCCTGACAGGTGCACAGACTTGGGAGCGAAGGAGCTTCAGATATTCTCAGTGAGAAAACGTTCAGCTGTGACTTGAACATAGTTTGCCTCCTAAAACTCCTACAGGAAGCTCAACTGTTACATTAGTGGCCTTAAAAAGGTGGAAATGGAACCCCACTATTTTAAAGAGGCTTTGGGGCAGTGATTAAGAAAGTCATCAGGGTAGATCTCCCATGCTGAATCATGATGGTGAAGACAGACCAGAATCTGTAGACACACTCATGCTCCTTGTCTCTCATCAAGTGATTCTTTTTTTCTTTTGAGGTAGGGTCTTGCTCAGGCTAACCTGGAATTTACTATGTAGTCTCAGGCTGGCCTTGAACTCACAGCAACTCTACTACCTCTGCTTTCTGAGTTCTGGGATTAAAGGCAAGCACCAACCATATCAGGCAGAGAGAGAGAGAGAGAGAGAGAGATAGGTGTGCCAGGGCCTCCAGGTATTGCAAATGAACTCCAGATGCACCACCTTTTGTATCTGGCTTTACATGGGTACTGGGGAATTGAACTGCAGTCGTTAGGCTTTGCAGGTAAGCAGCTTAACCACTTAGCCATCTCTTCAGCCCCCATCATCAAGTGATTTTTGATACTGCCTCCCTTCTCTGCCACCTAAAATGCCATTGCTAGATGTGGTCCCTTGGCCTTCCATCCCCAGAATATGAACCAAAGCAAATATCTTCTTCATCAAATTATTTCATTATAGTGATCAAAAGTGGATGGAACCGGGTGTGGTGGCACACATCTTTAATCCCAGCACTTGGGAGGCAGAGGTAGGAGGATCACTGTGAGTTCGAGGCCACCCTGAGACTCCTTAGTGAATTCCAGGTCAGCCTGGGCTAGAGTGAGACCCTACCTCAAAAAACCAAAAAAATAAAAATGAAAAAAAAAAAAAGTGGATGGATGTACATTCTCTTCCAGTCTTACCATGATGCAGAGCAAGTGCACTATGCGGGGAGACCTCAGGGCTGAGCCTGCTAAGTGAGCTTGTGCCCTCAGGCCACATCCTGCCCTAGAAGCTCGGGCCTTGGTTGCCACTGGCTAATAATGATGGTAAACTAGCCGGGCATGGTGGCGCAAGCCTTTAATCCCAGCACTCGGGAGGCTGAGGGAGGAGGATCGCCATGAGTTCAAGGCCACCCTGAGACTACACAGTGAATTCCAGGTCAGCCTGAGCTAGAGTGAGACCCTACCTCGAAAAACAAAACAAAACAACAACAACAGCAACAAAAATGATGGTAAACTAGCAACTTACATTACATCTGTGGTTGAGTTAAGAATGCAGGCTGAGCCACTTGAAGGAGAAACCTAATTAGTTGTTCAGTACAGAACAGACCACGTCGAAACTTTATGAAACTTCTGAGGTCTCCAAAGCAATCGATCATGGCGTCATGATTCAGTGCCACCAGTGGTTTTCACTGTTATGACTAAAGTTCCTGCTTGATCAAAATCCATACATCAATTCACCAGAACCTTTTGAGCTGTGACTGTCTCTTCAGTATCAGGCTGAGAGCCTCTGAGACAACAGAAAATATCTATGACACTCCCATGACCTTCAAAGAACAGCAAGTCTTCTGGAAGCAGTGGATAAATGTGCAGGGCATGGTTATAGGAGAAGTGAGGCTGCCCAGGGCTGACTCAGGATGCAGGCCCCAAATGGCCAGAGGGATTTACCTAGGTGTCAGGGAGGAGAAAAGAGTGGGGCACAGGCTGTGAGAAGCAATGAGGTAGGATTTTAGCTTGGCATAAGCTGGGGTCAGCGGGGACCCAGCTGATCTGAGGGTGTGTTTGGGGGAATTGAAAATCTGGCAAACTTCCTTTGTGTGCTTGTTCTGAGGTGAGTTGCAGCCCTGAATACGACCCTGTAGCTGCCCAGAGGTGAACTCATGAGTATCCTGATTGGTGCTCTTGACCTGTGGTCAGACTTGGCAATGGCTCTGGGGCCCACACACTATTGCCAACACTATGGGCAACAAGGCCAGAGGTGCCTCACAAAAGTGGATTCAAGTGGCTTCAGTGACCAGTTCACTTGTGGGCTGGACACGGGCACCTCTACCCACATAAGATGGCTCTGCTGTCTGCTTTGGGTCACTTTGGGTCTAGAATTGCCCAGATTAGACACACTGTCATCGCATGGATATAGTCAAGTACCTTTAATCTTACTTTTGTTGAAAGCATTATTTCTTTTTTTTCTTTTTTTTTTTTTCGAGGTAGGGTCTCACTCTATCCCAGGCTGACCTGGAATTCACTATGGAGTCTCAGGGTGACCTCGAACTCACGGCAATCCTCCTACCTCTGCCTCCCGAGTGCTGGGATTAAAGGCGTGTGCCATCATGCCTGGTGAAAGCATTATTTCTGCCACAGCTTATTAGTCCCAAGGAAATGAAAAGGAACCCAGAATATATCTCTAATTCATGATGTTTACAAAGCAAGGGAGACCATGTTTATGAGTCCGCAAGGCATTTGCAGGCAGGGGCTTAGCCTTGAAGGGAGAATGGGCAGATCCTGGTCAGCTTCCCCTGGCTCTTCCTCTGCACAGTGACAGCCTGGGAAGGCAAACACAGGCTCGTGTTCCCATCCACAGTGGTCCAGCGCTGCAGTCTTCCTTGTGGTCAGTCTCACCAATCTAATGTGTGCCGCAAGCTGACATGTTGACTTACTGGTATAAGGAGGATTTGGGGCACATGGAGGTACTTGACCTTCCTCTCACAGCCAATCTGCCTTCCAGAGTACATGTTTGTACTCTGCCTCAGCTGCCAGGGACATCAGGACAAGTTAGGGGCTCCATTCCCCAGCAATAGTCTCCTTTTCAAAAAAAAAAAAAAATTGATTTATTTATTTGACAGAGAGGAAGAGGCAGGGAGAGAGAGAGAGAGATTGGGAGCACCAGGGCCTCCAGCAGCTGCAAACGAACTCCAGACGCATGTGCCATGTTGTGCACCTGGCTTGCATGGGTCCTGGGAAATTGAACCTGGGCCCTTTGGCTTTGTAGGCAAGCACCTTAACCACTAAGCCATCCCTGCAGCCCAACAGGCTCCTTTTAGTGGGGGTGGATTTGGAGCTCCCTTAGCAGAGAGATAAGCAATAACCACCTCCCTTCCCTCCCCCACGGACATAAAAATGCTTCTTTTTTACACGTAACTTATTGAAAATGACCAAAGGCTCATCACGATTCTTAAGACATTCCTTCTTACAAACTTTTGTCCTTTTCACTAGAAGGGGGTGAATTCACTTAAAACAGTGTTGCAGTTGTATGGGCAGATATGAGATGGTAAGAATATAAAGTTTTCATTATAGCACCGGTTTTCATATTGTAATGAAGTGTTTTGTTCTTCTGTCAACACCATCTTTATTCCTAGCATAAATTCTGTCTACATTTTAAAAAATCTAATGGAAGTCTTACTTGCCTGTTATTTTTCCTCTAACCTTAGGTACGTGCAATAGTAACACCATGACTGCACTTACAGGTAAGCCTGTAGTTTGACATTCAGCGCATAAGCAATGCGGAGCAGATTCATGAAGGGTGTTCAGAGATCAGATAGATATCACGCCTGGATTACTGTCTTAGGCGCTATTGCAGCCACTGACCTTGTGAGGGCAAATCAAGAAAACCTATCTGTCAGGGAAACTTTTCCTGTGGGGAGAAGCAAAAACATGTCTTTACTCCAGATGGGGCTCAGATGACAGACTAAAGTATGCTTGCACCAATACCGGTTTCTTGAAGCAGTGAGTTTATTGGGGTCACTTACAGAGCATGAGGTGGGGTTATTTACAGGAACATGGAGTCCCCAAAGCAGCCACTTGGATGGGTTCCCTGTGTCAAGATGACTCCTCCGATGCTCCTCCTTCAGCGCAGAGGGGAGCCCAGAGCAGCTGCACACAGAGAAGTCTCATCCCACCCCGAATGATGTCTTTCCTGTGGCCACTCCAAGGAGCTCCTTGTCCCTGTCCAGGAGTGTGGAGACCCCAGGGCAGCCCTTCAGTGGCACTCACAATGTCAGGAGTCCCCTGTGGATACTCCTCTC